>NC_092814.1:237345300-237425300 GCF_023375885.2 Dermacentor andersoni
CACTAATCACCGCGTGTTCAAGAACGCCTTAGCTAACATTGTATAAACAGAATTTTATGCTTGGTCATTTTCGTGTTATATATATATATATATATATATATATATATATATATATATATATATATATATATATGTATGTATACGCAGGAAAGAGACGACGAACTTTTTGGAAGACTTATTTACTAAGCGTATTCGGCTGGTGGACCGGCCTTCGTCAGAGTACAGTAACGCATGAACAACACATACGTAGCTTTTACAGGCGCCGTATCAAGAGCAGAGGGCGCACTATCTGCACTGACTAGACCATATACTGCGCATCATAAATCATTACCATTGCACATTATAAATTATTATCAATGACACGCATATTGGAATAGAAAAAATTAAATGCAGGTGTGTTCGGGATGCAATATATACAAACATGACTCTCAGCTAAGTGCCAGCGGTTACCATGATTATGTGTAGTGAAAACAAAATGACGTACACATGCAGATACAAAGGCGTGATGTTTGTCAACCTGCCTGTCAAATGCCTGTCAACCGTTTTTTCACGCGTGATACGTGAGGGCTCCATGATAAGTCCCTGTCAATTATGACGCCTAGAAGCTTGTGCGATCGGACGTGTGGTGTTATTTGGCCATTTATCATTACGCCGTAGGTTGTCATGGGTTTGCGCGCAAATGGCACTAGTGCGCATTTCTCGGAGGAAATTTCTAGGCCTCAATTACGGAGGTAGATAGCAGTTTGGCTGGCGGCTCTCTGAATTCTCGCTCGCAACTGTAGGCGTGTCACTGCAGACGTCCATATGCAGATGTTATCCGCGTACATTGATAACCTGACTGTATTTGGCACGTGCTCAAGGAGAGCAATTAGAGTTAGATTAAATGACACAGGGCTAAGTACACCGCCTTGGGGGACGCCGCGGCAGCTATAATGTAGAGAAGTATGGCCTTCCTCGGTGCTTACAAAAAAGGATCGCATGGAGAGATAGCTCCGGATCCATTGAAACATCTGACCACCCACTCCTATGTCTGTGAGAGCAGAGAGGATGGCTTCATGCGTAACGTTGTCATATGCCCCTTTGACGTCAATGAACAAATAAGCGCAGAGACGCTTACGGCATTTCTCATGCTGAATGTAGGTGACTCGGCCGACGACGTTATCGATCGATGGTCGACCACGTTGAAAGCCCGCCATGGCATCCGGGTAGGTGTTGTGGTACTCCAAGTACCACTCCAGGCGTCCTAGGACCCTCCACTCCATTACTTTGCCCACAGAGCTTGCCAAAGTGATCGGGTGATATGACGAGAGTTCCAACGGCGACTTGCCAGGCTTCAGCAGTGGAACAAGGCGACTTGTCTTCCAGCTTGTTGGTAGCGCACCATCTCTCCAAGATTCAGTGTACAGCTCAAGGAGAGCACCTCTCGCTCATTCACCCAGATGAGACAGAGCTCGGTAGCAAATTCCATCAGGTCCTGGCGCTGATGCACGGCCACACAAAGCTAATGCTGCCTTGAGTTCATGGATTGAGAATGATAGATCCAGATGGTGATCACCTGGTGGCGGACTCTAAGGCGTTGGAGAGAGAGATAACAAGGATAGGAAAGGCAGGGAGGTAAACCAGAACAGCATCCGGTTTGCTACCCTACACTGGGGGTGGGGGAAAGGGGAACAGAAATAGGAAGGGAGAGAGTAAGCACTGAGTACGTGTGGGAGGGACAACATACACAAGGACACTATAAACGGTCTCTTAAGCCGGTGCACGTCGAGTACTGCACTAGCGCACGAATCGCTTTTCGAGCCAGTGACGGGTGTGGCCACGGTCCGAGTATCTTTGACTCGATGAACGGTCTCGAGTCCAGTCGGCGTAAAGTTGCCCACAGAGAGAGGCGTTGGACATCGTAGCGAGGGCAGGTACACAATAGGTGCTCGATGGTCTCCTCGCACCCACAGGAGTCGCACATCGGGCTCTCGGCCATTCCCATACGGTAGGAGTATGCGTTCGTGAAAGCCACTCCCAGCCACAAGCGACACAACAAGGTTGTTTCGCCGCGGGAAAGGCTAGATGGCAGTTGTAGCCGTAGCGTTGGGTCCAGTTTACGTAATCTGCAATTGCAGGCAGTTGAAATTCAGAGATCTTGTGACTTCTTGCGTGCAAGTAGGCGAAGTTCTCAGGCAGCGTCCGACCTCGCCAAGGTGTTGGACGCGTCTTGGTATCTTCCTGGGCACACCGGGCAGCCTTGTCAGCTAGGTTGTTGCCGACGATGCCACAGTGAGCAGGGATCCACTGAAATATAATGTGGTGTCCTCTTTCCAGAGCATGGTGGTGCACTTCCCTGATGTTTAGATATCATCTGCTCGTAAGTTCTGTGACGTAATGCTGACTGTATGCTGTGAAGGGCTGCCTTAGAGTCACAAAATACGACCCATTTCTCTGTTGGCTCTTCGGTGATGTACATCATAGCGGCATGGAGAGCTGCAAGTTCTGCCGATGCAGATGTAGTAGTGTGCGACAATTTGAATTTAACTGTAACCTTCTTGGCTGGAACGACGGATGCGGCAGTTGAGCTCGTATGTGAGGTCGAACCATCGGTACATATATGAATGTGGTCATGATACGTCTGGTGCAGTAATAGGAGCGTAAGTTGCTTCAGAGCCGGCGCTGGATGATTGCACTTTTTTGTAATTCCAGGAATAGCAAAATTCACTTGAGGCTGTCGCAGGCGCCACAGGGGAGAGGAAGGCTTCGCCGCCGGTGTAAAAGATGCCGGTATGCACTCTTGATGAGTGCTAATCACTCGTGAAAAGGTCGCTTGAGGTATCTCGGCTGGTAGGGAGGCTAAATGATGGTCGGGAATCCTTGACAGATGGCGAATGTGCGCTCTGAGAGAGTCGACAGCTACATGTGTCTGAATTATATGATCTCCCGCGATGGCGATTGTTGCTGCTGTTGACGTGCACGGAGGCAGCCCTAAACACGTGCGTAGGGCTTGACCTTGTATGCTCTCCAAGGCGCGAAAGTTCGTCTTGCATGCATTTGACAACGCTGGTAGGCTGTAACGTAGGAGTCCGAGAAACAAAACCCTGTACAGCTGCAACATAGAATGGACTGGTGTACTCCAGTTTTTCTCGCAGAGAAATTTGAAGACCTGAGCAATGGCGACTAACTTATTCTTCAGATAGACGCAGTGAGGGCTCCACGAGAGGTTGCGGTCAATGATGACGCCCAGAAAGCGATGCGTCTCAACATAGCATACAGCTTGGCCATTGATGGAAACAGGATACAATGACATTTGTTTGTGCGTAAAACCAAGTAATGCGCACTTTTCAGTAGACACACTGAGGCCTTGTTCTCGGAGATAAGACGCCGTCATGGTTGCTGCCCGCTGAAGCATGGCTCTTAGCTGAGGGCGAGTCACCGCAGAGGCCCAGATGCAAATGTCGTCGGCGTATATTGAGACATGAACTGTCTGCGGTAGGTAATCCGCTAGTCCTACCAGGACGAGGTTGAACAAAATAGGGCTCAACACTCCACCCTGCGGCACACCACGGCAGATGTAATGGTCTGAAGTTGGGCCGTCTTCAGTCTGTAAGAAAAAAACGCCTCTCAGTCAAATAGTCCCGAATCCATTTATATATCCGGCCACCAACTCCAACAGCCTCAAGTGAGTTCAGTATGGCCTCATGGGTGACGTTGTCGTATGCTCCTTTTATATCTAGAAAAAGTCCCACAGATAGGCGCTTGAGGCTTTTTTTATTTTGGACCCATGTTACGATGTCAGTGACGTTGTCGATGGACGTGTGACATCGACGAAAGCCTGTCATGGCGTCCGGATAGATGTTGAATCGTTCTAGGTACCATTCCAAGTGAGCAAGAATCATTCTTTCCATCACTTTGCCGACGCAACCCGAAAGCGCTATCGTACGATATGATGAGAGCTCAAGCGGAGACTTTCCAGGTTTCAGAATGGGGATCAAGCGGCTCGATTTCCATTGTTTAGGAACGACGCCGTTCTGTCAAGACTCACTGTAGTAGTTGAGCAGCTCATCACGTGCGTCATATCCAAGGTGGCATAGGGCAGCATACGTGATGCCATCAGGTCCTGGTGACGAAGAACGTCTGCAGGTCGCCAACGCAGCATCGAGCTCTTCGAGTGAAAATAGCACGTTCATTTCTGGTACACGTGCCTCAGGGATGTCATTCAATGCTGCGTCAGTAATGATGGCCACGGACCCAGTAACCCGTGCACAGAACTCTTCAGCCACTGGAAGTTCCGAGCGGAGTTGGTAGAGGGCCAGAGCAGCGAAGATGAGCGGAGATGCGGAGATGAGCGAAGACTCCTAACCGTTCTCCGTATGTGCGAGAGAGATTTTCGGGGATCAGGCGACTGACAGAAACTTTTCCATCGCTTATCTTCCAGTTTATCCATGCGACGCTGGACTTTCTTTTGTATTCGTCGTGAAGCCGTCAGATCCAAGACGGACTTTATGCGCCGATACCTCCTCTCCGCCTGTCGGCGTGCCGCACGCAGCCTCTCCAGTTCCATGTCCAAGTCTGTTCGCCTTGCTGACCTTGTAAGCGAGCAGATGGATGTTTTCAATGCCTCTGCGATTGCTTCTTCGATAGTGTGTGAAAGGCCTTCCCGACGTGTGTCATCCGTATCCTTCTTAAACTTTGACCAATCAACTGTACGCAAAACAGTAGAGGAGCGTTGCTCAACTCCTCTAATTTTATGCATGTTGGAATATGGTCCCTTCCATGTGTTTCTAGGTCCGTAAACCATTGGACGCTCGAGGCAAAGCGCCGTGACACCAAAGTTGAGTCTAAGCAGCTACTATAGGTCGTGCCTCGCAGAAAGGTAGGGCTGCCGTCGTTCACACAGCACAAATCATGGTCGGCGCCAAAGGAGGCAGGACTCCTGCCTTTGGAGTCAATTTTAGTGCTTCCCCATAGCTGGTGATGCGCGTTGAAGTCACCTGTGATAACCCAGGGGCCATTGTTCATTAGTAATATTTTAAGTCGTTCGCCGTCGAAGTGACCCGCTGGGGATATGTAGGCTCCAATTAGTGTAAATGACACATTCTTCCTTTGGACATTTAGGCAGACATATTGGTTGTTGTCATGAGGCTCTACCGCGTTAGCGACATATGTTAAGTCCGTGCGGATGTAGATGATCACTTTCGTGCTCGCACCGCATGTGGACGATACGAAAGATTCATAACCGGACAGTCTGAGTGGAGTTGATGTATTTGGTTCGCAAATGACCAGTATGGGGAAGCGATTTGTAAAAATGAATTGGCGAACGTCTGATATACGGGTCCTTACACCCCTGGCATTCCACTAAAAGATCGACGCACTTTTAAGTTCAGTGCGGAAGGGGACTATTAGTGGAGCCATGATGCTTAAACGATGCTAGCAAGCATTGGATTTAGTGCATCTAGTATTTGCAGCGTGCTTCGAGCTGCTATTGTTTGCAGCTTGTTCAGTATAATGCGCATTGTATTAATTAGCGATTGCAGCATATCAGCCACCTGCCTTCCTTGGTCGCACAAATCGCCGACAGTAGACGTCGGGGGTTGTCCAGCGAAAGTTTGCTGTGGTTCTGTTGGTGAATGTTGTCGTTTCGGTAGAGCCGGCCAAGATTCGGCACATGTGGTTTTCTCAGTGGACTTGCTCTTCGCGGTCCTTTTCACATTGTCTGGCCTTGGCGGTGGAGGAGGAGGTGGTGTTGTAGGAAGTGGCATGCGCCTTCCTTGAGGAGCCTTCCTTGAGGAGCGCCGGCGACGTGAACGTCGCTTCCTGATTTTATCGGCGGCTTCGCGATGAGATGAATGATCTCTCGCCATCTCTTTCAAGATGGCCATTTCCTTCTTAATATGTGGGCGTTTCTTCGATGAAACTTCATGTGATCCTCCGCAGTTTGAACACTTCACTACAGTAGCGCCACATTTATCTGCAGCCTGGGGCTCTCCGCAGCGGGGGCATGCTGCCTGATTTTCGCAGACGCTGCTCACGTGTCCCAGTTTCATGCATTTGCGGCACTGAAGAGGTTTTGCAATGAAAGGCCGCACTGCATGTCTGGAGTGTCTCACCTTAACATGCGAGGGTATATATTTACCCTTGAATGCTATTTTTCACGCAGCGTGAACTGCCTAGCCGCTTAACATCAACGATGACCTCATCATTGACTGGCTTGATAAGAATCGGCAAATCGTTTTTAAGGATGGCGACGTCTACGTCGTAGATAATGCCGGTGACTACGTCAGGTCCCAGAGGCATGTAAGAGCGCACCTGAATGCCGTCGAGGTCCGTTACGCTGCGTAGAGTGGTCAAAGCAGCCGCATGCTGGACATCAACCGCCAGTAGATTTTTTCGGGTGTTCACTCGACTGTCCGATATTTCATTTGGCACCAGGGCTTCCAGTGACATCTACACAGATTGCCTGTTAAGTAGCTTCATGTTGACGGTGGGAAGCAGGGGCACAAATGTGATGATATTGGCGTCCGGCCTCTGCGTCTGTCTCAGTGTTTGCGTGCTTGACGATGACGACGTCCTGGTGTTCCTTCTCTTCGCTCTGCGGCTCTGCACAAGCTGGAAGTCGTCATCGGAAGTGTCCTCACTGCTGAGAGAGTAGACATGGGTGTCCTCGCTGTCGGTGTCGCTCTGCTGACCGATACGCTTCCTGGAGGCGGCCGCCACTGACGCCGCCGTCGCTGGCAGACGTGCAGGGTCGTCCACTTCCATCACGACCGAGCAGGGAGCGAGGACCAGCGGATAAACTGAGGTTTTCACAGAAATAAACCGGAGCTAGAAAGAACAGCGCTGTCGAAGGTGTTGGAATGTTGGGAGGTGTGAGTCGGCCGGATAATCTGGCACAGAAATCCTCTGCCATGTCAATCTCCGGTCTCTTTTGAGAGAGGGCAAGATCCCTGAATGGGAACCGCTGTACGGGGAGTGTCCGGAGACCGCGCACCGTTCTCCATAGTTGGGATAAAGGCTTGCGTGGATCTAGTGACTCACAGAAGGCAGTCCAACGTTGCGATTCGAGCTTGTCTAAGCGGCACTGGATCTTCTTTTGCGTGCGTCTGGCGGTCCGTAGATCGTCCATTGTCTTCGTACGTCGGTATCTTCGTTCAGAACGTCGTCGGATTGCTCGAAGTCCTTCTAGTTCCCCATCAAATTCCGTGAGTTTCGAAGAGCATGTGAGAGTGCGCATAGTGTCTTGTTCCGCGCTCTTGATTGCCTCTTCCAAGTCGAAAGACAGATTGGCGTCGCAGTGTTCTTCCATCACAGACTGAAATTTAGACCAGTCCACTCTTTGGATCTTATCTCGTATTTTGGAAGGGGACAATCCTCTGATCTTGACGTACGTGGGGATATGGTCGCTCCCGTGCGTCTGTATGTCCGCAAACCACCCAACACGTCTTACAAGGCTTCGTGAGACAAAAGCCAAGTCAAGACAGCTGCTGTATGTGGAGCCACGTAGAAACGTAGGGCTTCCATCATTCAGCAGCCAAAGTTCATTACTGCAGGCGAAAGAAACCAGTGCTCTGCCTCTCGCGTTGACCTTCGAACTTCCCCAGAGTGTATGATGGGCATTGATATCTCCAATAATGACCCAGGGACCGGGAGTTGAGGATAGGATGTCTCGCAGTCTCTTGTGACCAAATCGACTTGACGGAGATAGGTAGGCGGCCACAAAAGTAAACGTAAAATTCTCTTTCCTTACTGTTAGGCATATATATTCATTATCGTCGTTAGGTGGCACAGGCTGATGAATGTAAGTGAGGTCACGGCGAATAAACACCAAAACCTTACTGTTTTCACCAACAGTTGACGACATAAACGATTCATATCCAGAAAGCCTGATCGGGTAGGATAAGTTCGGCTCGCAAATGACGATAATGGGAAACATATTGGCATACACGAAGCGACGGAAATCCGAAATGCGCGCTCTGAGACCGCGGGTATACCACTTAAATATAGCTGCTTGTCGGACCTCATCCCTGAAAGACAGTAGCTGGGGAGCCATGATCTACTCAAGGGTCACCAGCACCGGACTCAGAGCGTCCAGTACTTGAAGCGCATTTCTGGCAGATGGTGTGTGCAAGTTGCTTAGCAACGCGCGAATGGCATTCATTAAAGGCCTAATAAGTGCTATCACTTGCTCATCTGTTCTCCGCGACTCCTCGGATACAGCACCTTGCTGTACTGGGGGCAGCTTCTTCTGCGGCTCTTCTGCCGGTCGGGAACGCGGAAGTGGCCGCCATTCCTTTGTAGAGAAAGATCTGGGCCGCTATTTTGTAGCGATGCCTTATGCCTTATTCTAGGCTATTCTTATCATCCCCCACACACGCCCGCCTGATCCCGTTGATAAGGTGGGCAGACCGTCGCTCTGACCACTGGCCAAGCGCGAAAAGCCTGAAATAGCATAGAATCGTAAAGGCATCGCTACAAAATACCAGCTGGCAGTTTTCTCCCTTCCAACATCGGTGTTTGTGGTGCTGGAAACTTCCGCTGATGGTGCTGCTTGGCGAGTTGACTTTTCTGGAAAAGCTGATATTCTCCGTCGTGAAGTCCTTCGACGGTGACGTCGTCTTCGCCGCACTTTCACCGCGGCCTCTTTGTGGGTAGAGTTCTCTCTCACTATTTGTTTAAGAATGGTGATCTCTTTCTTGATCTGGGGACAGTCTTTGGAAGAGGCGCAGTGATCACCCTGACAGTTAGGACACTTCAACGTGGTTGCGCTGCAGGGCACACGGCGGAATTTCCGCAAACACCCTTTCCATGGCCAATCTTCTGGCAATTGAAGCATGGCATTGGTCTTGGAATAAATGGTCGAACCTGGTGGCGAAAGTGGCCAACCTTCACGTAGGATAGACGGCAGTCACCTTTGAACTTTATCCTCACACAACGTGTGTTACCGAGGCGACCAACATGCACAATCACGTTGTGTTCACTTGCTGGTTTTATGAGAACTGGGAGGTCTGCGTTAGGTATTTCATTGTCAACGTCATAGATGACTCCTGTTATTGTGGCACCATTCGCTGGCACGATGGAGCGGACCTTAATGTTACCCAGCTGCGTTACATGTTGTAGTATGTTCAGCGCGCTCGGGTTCATCGCATTGATTGCCAGGATGTTTCGCCTAGCGTTTATCCTGACATCTTTGATCTCGTTCAGCACGGTGTTCTCTAGATATACGGAGAGTGCTTGCCTGTTGAGGACGGGTAGGTTGTCAGTGGCATCCTGTGGCAGAAACAGGATAAAGTGAGGCCATCGTTGAGGTACACTTTTCACGGTGTTCGAGCTGGATGCCGAAGATCCGTTGAGAATTCTCCGTTTGGTCTTGCGGTACTGGACAAGTCGAAAGCTGTCTTCCGAGGACTCGCTACCTGATGCCGAGTACAGCTCTGTGTCCTCGCTATCACTCGATGTATTTCCTCGCTTCCTCGAACTGATGTCAGCGAGTGAACGGGCACCGTGAGGGTCCTCGGGGTGCTGTATATCCATCAACGCGATGTAGGGGGCGGTAGACCCCCCAAGTGCAGTGAGAAGTCCAGAAAAGCACAGAAAAGCGTCACCAGAAAAGCATGCTGCCAAGCGTTTACGAAGAGTGAAAGTACAAGGCACCCTGAGAGTAAAAGGCACCCAGACATCATATATCGCTAGTCACAAGTTTCTGGACGAGACATTTGATAGACAACTGGCATGGTCGCCACGTATAGAACAGCTAAAAGAAAACACTTGTCCACATCTTCTGCGTGCTTTACGGCAACGCCGGAGGATGCTCCGTTGAGTCCCTTTGGTTATATATACAGCGCTCTGCGAAAGGGTACTTCGATACAGCCTACTTGCCCTACATGGCCTCTCCTGAACAAGCTTTAATACCTTGGAAACAGTGCAAGCGTGCACATTAAGGATATTTTTTGCCCTGCCGAGGAACACTTCAACTATGGGGACGCTGGCAGAAAGCAGGTCACTGCCAATTCTAATAGCTGAAGAACCAATTCGCGCTCGTTTGCGATATGTCGACAGAGTCCCAGAGTGTACTCTTGCCTGCACATATTTTTCTGAAGTGAGCGGCCTTCCTAGCTATACCAGAACCCTCCGGTGCTTTCACTACTCCCTTGGAAGTTATGTGCCTGCACAATCACTGCGACTGCTCCAGAGATAAAGAGCACATCAAGATCCCCCGTGCCAGCACTGAAGTATTTTGCACATCAAGACTTATCGCGATGGTGCGAATAACGTCAACATATTATTACGGTATTATCGGCAGATACACGAGAGACGAGCCGCCGCGAGAACGACGACGAAGTGGGTCTGTGCCCTTGGCGCGAGAAAATGTCGGCCTGGCGCTCTGGCTCCAGTCCAGTGTAAATAGCTTGTAAATAGCCTCTTCCGTCTGTATCTTTGTACAGGTAACATGCTGGTGGAGGTGAACGATCCCCGTCCTCGCCACGGAACTCAGGAGTGGTCGGTATATCGAGCTTTTCACCATGCCTCCCGGTGACGAGACCACCTATGCAATGGCTTCGGCTTGTCCGACTGCTCCCGTCGTCACGGTTGCCCAACATCGCGACCCTGGTGTGTTCTCTGGCCTGGAGGGACAAGACGTTGAATGGATCAAGCTATATGAACATGCCAGCGCTAATAACAGGTGGGACCCAACGATCATGCTCGCCAATGTCATCTTTTATCTCGATGGCACCCCACGCGTGTGGCACCAGACGCATGACGACGAGATAACCAGTTGGGACAATTTTAAAGAAAAGCTCAGGGAACTGTTCGGCGACCCCATTGGCCGCAAGGTTGCCGCGAGAAAGGCTCTTGCGTCTCGTGTTCAGACATCTACAGAGCCGTGCGTTTCATACATCCTCGACATCTTGGCTCTATGCCGAAAAGCTGACGACGCTATGTCTGAAGCTGATAAAGTGTCACATGTCCTAAAAGGCATCGCCGACGACGCTTTCAATTTGCTTGTTTTCGGCAACGTCTCGACAATCGACGCCATCATTAGAGAAAGCCGTCGCCTTGAACAGGCTAAGAGCCGTCGTATCACACACCACATCACGCGGCTACCCAACACTGCTGCTACGTCGACAACTGAGGGTCGACCACGTCAGGCTACCACCTGTGACGACGTCACCCGTATTGTTCGCCGCGAGCTCGAGGCCCCCTGTCCGCAAGCTTTCGCCGCGACGCCTCCCGATCCGCCAGCAACCACGATTGCGATGATTCAGGCCGTAGTCAGACAGGAATTTGAGAACATGGGTCTGAACTCCGTGTGTACAACGTCTCAACCCAACGTTCCCCAGTTCTCTACCGGCCCTCCTCGTCCCCGACAGTCCTTTCCTGCCATATCTCGCCGCAACCCGTCCAAATAGCGTACCCCTGATGACAGGCCGATCTGCTTCCACTGCTGTCGCATCGGCCACGTCGCTCGTCACTGCCGCAACCGATGGCCACCACCTCCTCGGACATACGCCGCCACTTATTCCCGCACTTTTGGACCTTCTGTTCTCTATGCCACCCGCCATGAACCCACTGTTGCTGATGCCCCTGCTCCGAACCTTCACTACAGCCGCTCGCCCTCACTTCGACGCCATCAGTCTCGTTCGCCCCAACCTCGCCGCTTCTCTTCGCCGCCTATCGCCTCCCGGACCCAGCCGGAAAACTAGACACTGCAGCTTCTAGAGGTGAAGCTGCGTTGTCGACCCTGCCCTCAAATCCTCTGCTCACGTTACGAACGAACGATCACCTTCTTGACGTTGACGTTGACGGCTATCCTGTCACTGCACTCATCGATACAGGCGCACATCTTTCTATTATGAGTGCTGCCTTCCGACGACTACTCAAAGAGCTCCTCACCCCAGCTTCGGCACGCGTCGTCCGCGTTGCGGATGGCGGTACTGTGCCTATTATCGGCATGTGTACGGCACGAGTCAGCATTGCCGGCCGCCACACCCCTGTCCTCTTCACCGTGATTGCTCATTGCCCCCACGACCTAATTCTCGGCCTCGACTTTCTCTCCGCGCATTCTGCCCTTATTGACTGCTCTGCCAGTACCCTTCGCCTTGAGTTGCCGATTCTCGCAGTACCTTCTGACGCACCCCAGTGCCGCCTACGCCCCACCGGCTTTATTCGCCTGCCCCCAAAATCAATAGCCTATATTGAACGCTTGTCTTCCTCACCAGTCCCTGATGGAGAGTACCTCGTCACTCCTCTGCCCGACATTCCACTACAGTATGACGTTACCGTGCATCACAGTATACTTACTATTACTGCGAACCTCATTCGCATACCTATCTTTAACTTTGGATTGGCAAAGCAAATTCTACCGCAAGGTATTTGCCTTGCCAACGTTGATTGTCTCGGCGACCATCACGTGGCAGCGTTATCAACCGATGCTTCTTGCGAGCTTAGCAGACCCATCGTGCCAGCCTCGGCGCCGATCCCAAGATACAGAAAATGGTTGCGACGGACCTGTCTTCTGCGCAGGCTGAAGACCTTTGCCAAGTATTATCGTCCTACAGAGATATTTTCGACTTCGACGATCGCCCTTTAGGCCAGACGCGCGCGGTCAAGCATCGGATTCTTACTGGCGATGCTACTCCTATTCACCGACGACCGTATCGAGTTTCTGCGTCGGAACGCCGAGTAATTCAAAGCGAAGTCAACAAAATGCTATACAAAAACATCATTGAGCCTTCTTCGAGTCCCTGGGCGTCACCTGTAGTGTTAGTTAAGAAGAAGGATGGCACGTGGCGCTTCTGTGTAGACTACCGCCATTTGAACAACATTACTAAGAAGGACGTCTACCCGCTCCCACGTACAGACGACGCCCTTGACTGCCTCCACGGTTCCAGCTATTTCTCTTCTATCGATCTTCGTTCTGGATACTGGCAGATTGCTGTTGACGATATGGACAGAGAAAAAACCGCGTTCATCACACCTGATGGCCTATACCAATTTAAAGTAATGCCGTTTGGATTATGCAACGCCCCTGCCACCTTTGAGCGTATGATGGACTCCTTGCTCCGTGGTTTCAAATGCACCACATGTCTCTGCTACCTCGACGACGTCATCGTCTTCTCGCCCACGTTCGACACTCACCTTGAGCGTCTAACAGCTATACTTGATGTATTTCGAAAGGTGAAGCTGCAACTTAACTCGTCGAAATGTCGTTTCGGCCACCGCCAAATTACTGTACTGGGCCACCTCGTTGATGCTTTCGGAGTACAGCCTGATCCCGACAAAACTCGCGCTGTCCGAGACTTTCCGGTTCCGAAGACAGCCGCAGACGTTCGAAGTTTTGTCGGGCTATGCTCGTACTTTCGTCATTTTGTTCAAGATTTTGCGGCGATTGCTAGACCCCTCACTAATCTTTTGAAGAAAGGTGTACAATTCTCGTGGGGTACTGCAGAAGCCGCCGCCTTCTCTCGTCTCGTCACTCTTCTCTCCTCACCACCCATTCTCGCCCACTTCGACCCTGATGCCCCTACAAAATTGCGTACAGATGCCAGCGGTCATGGCGTAGGTGCCGTCTTAGCCTAGCGTCAGCGTGGCCAGGATCGCTTTATTGCTTATGCACGCCGCCTCCTCACACCACCGGAGCGCAACTATTCCATTACGGAACGAGAATGCCTTGCTGTAGTCTGGGCAGTTGCGAAGTTCCGTCCATACCTCTACGGTCGCCCTTTTCCGTAGTCACTGACAATCATGCTCTCTGCTGGCTCTCATCCCTAAAAGGTCCTACAGGCCGGTTTGGTTGATGGGCTTTGAGACTACAAGAATTTTCGTATTCTGTGGTCTACAAGTCTGGCCGCCTGCACCAAGACGCTGACAGCCTGTCGCGTTACCCTGTTGACGACCCTGACTCCTCCAATATTACCAGCGCTGCTTGTGTATTCTCTGTGTCGCAGCTGCTTCATTTCGCCGACGAGTAACGTCGTGACGCCAACATCAGAGGATTCATCGACCGTTTTGAACACTCTCCGGCCGACGCCATTCTACGCCTCTTCGTCCTCCGCGATGGTACTCTGTACCGTCGTAACCTTCTTCCGGACGGCTCTGAGTTCCTGCTTGTAGTAACTAAACACCTCCGCTCAACCGTTCTAGAAGAGCTCCACGACGCACCAACGGCAGGACACCTCGGCTTATCTCTAACCTATGACCGTGTACGTCGCCGTTTTTTCTGGCCGGGCCTTGCCCGTTCCGTACGACGTTACGTCGCCGCTTGTGAACTTTGCCGACGACGCAAGAAGCGTTCCCAGCTCCCCACTGGTTACCTGCAGCCGCTCGACATCCCTGCCGAGCCCTTCCATCGTGTTGGCTTAGACCTTCTCGGCCCATTTCCGGAATCTACATCAGCAAACAAGTGGGTTGCTGTCGCGGCTGACTACGCGACCCGCTACGCCGTAACCCGCGCTCTTCCGACCAGTTGCGCAACTGACGTTGCGGACTTCCTTCTACGTGATATCATTTTGATGCATGGTGCTCCGCGTCAATTGCTAACAGACCGGGGCCGTACGTTTTTGGCGAAAGTCATTGACGACATCATGCGGGCCTGCTCCATTCAGCATAAATTTACTACCTCCTACCACCCTCAAACGAACGGCCTCTCTGAGCGTTTGAACCGCACCCTTACAGACATGCTATCCAAATACGTTTCAGACGACCACCGTGACTGGGACCTGGCTCTACCCTACATTATCTTTGCATACAACTCTTCCCGTCTCGAAACTGCCGGCTTTTCCCCGTTTTACCTCTTGTATGGCCGCGAACCGACGCTACTAATAGACACCGTGCTTCCGTCCACCACAGCTTCAACTAGCGCTTATACCCGTGATGCAATCGCCCGTGCTGACCATGCTCGTCAACTTGCGCGCATTCGTCTACAAGTCTCTCAAGACAAACAGAAGCGACGCTACGACTTCCATCACCATGATGTCCATTTTGCGCCCGGCACCCTCGTGTTGCTTTGGTCACCATCGCGTAAAGTTGGCCTTTGTGAGAAACTGCTTTCCTGTTATACCGGCCCATATCGCGTGCTCCGCCAAGTGACCGATGTCACCTATGAAATTGTTTTAGCCACGCCCACTACGTCCTCCGGTGTGACAACCAGTGACATTGTCCACGTTACCCGACTCAAGCCCTACAACTCTCCACGTGTCTTGGATATTTAAAAGCACCGTGACGGCGCTTTTGCCGCCGGGGGTAGTAATACGATAGTATCGGCAGATACCCGAGAGACGGGCCGCCGCGAGAACGACGACGAAGTGGGTCTGTGCCCTTGGCGCGAGAAAATGTCGGCCTGGTGCTCTGGCTCCAGTCCAGTGTAAATAGCTTGTAAATAGCCTCTTCCGTCTGTATCTTTCTACACGTAACAATATCTACGCTGATGGCTCTGTAATACTAACTTCATCTTCTATACATATTGTGGGTTTCGTCAACGTGCATTATCATCTGCGGTAGGCCGAGAAATATAAACTCCAACAATACCACGAAGCTGGCTGAAGCGCATGACGTTTACAACTATATCCTAAAACATTTAGCTAACGTCTAGCTCATCTTTAAAAACTTGCGTTTTCCCTGTTTTCCCTGAAGTCACCGTGCGCTAAAGACCAGCTCGTCAACGACATCAACTGCATGTCTGCACAGCAAGGCCTATGTGTTGCAGCAGAGCGTTACACTGCAGTGACTTCCTTCGTATTGTGGTATCGACTGCAATGCACACGGTGACTGCGTTGCTGGTTAAGACCTCAGCGACTACTTGGAGCGAATCCTGATAAATTTTCTAGGAGAGACGGTTCAGCAACAGTGTCTTCTTTTGCGCAACGCTCACAAGGTGTTATCTGGACCGACCCTAAGCACCAATGTACACCTATTCGGACTTATGACTAATTTTCGCATGCCTTGTGGACTGGACAAGCCTGATCGTGCATGTATTCACCGTATACGTCTGAACGTTGGCTGCACGAAATAATTACTGTGTAAAATTAAGTGGGCAGCATCGCCACAGTATCCAGAATACAAGGAATACAAAGAACCGCCGTAATGACCGCCTTAAATGTACTTCAATGTTCGTACTTTGAGCCATAGCATGTACGTACTTGAACCATGGACTATAAGGCCACCTGTGCGTTCCGCGCTACGAAAGCGCTCTTAACATTTGTGACAACAAAATACTTTAATATTGTATGGTGCGTTATATGTGTGTTAATAAGGGTAGTACATCATGTGTGTGTCGTTTCATTTATCATCGCATTCACCTGCAGTAAGACGCTAGGTGACATCATCCCTTCGTAATGTAACTTTTATGATCAATGCGCACATAACTAGACACTGTCGTCATTTTAATACTTATAGGTTTTACAAACATTACAGTGATCAATTTTTAGGCCTTCTTACGGCCATGTTACATCTACCATTCTCAACTAATTTCGTCCACTGACAACTCAACATATTTCATGTTGATATTTCTCTATATGTGGCCTTTGAACCAATAAAATCCATAAATTGCCTGCGTACTAGGTGTGCAGTCAGGCAGACTTCTCCCAGTATATCTCGGCCGTCTGCAAGCGGAGGGAGGCTGCGTTCGCCCTGGTGATTGCTGGCATCAGTAAAAGTTTACCCTCTCTCTCCCTCTCTTTCCCTCTCTCCTTGTCCGCATTTTTTTCTTTATTGTGCAGCTGCTTTATTGTTTTATTGTTGTTGTTTTTCTAAAGATGCAGCCTACTTAGTCACCCACTTTATTTTCTTAGTTTTTTCACATTGAAAGAGCTAATAAATGTTTTATGCTCAGGTTGTCGCACTACACGTTAAAATGCATAAGCTACTGAAGTTCACAGTATTGTTCAAGGTATTGAACATCAAGGTATTGTTACTGAAGTTACCAAAATTTCCACTTGCATATCTCACTACGAGTGACGCCACCACATTGGCCACCGCCGAGTCTGAGTCACATCCCCTCCACTTACAAGCGCTGAATATTGTGGGCTTATAACTTCCGTAAACTAGCATACGTCACCTGTGCAAGCTGGTTATGATTATATATTTTTTCTTTTTGTGCTGATCCACGCCATTCTGCTGAATTGCCGTTATTCCAGCACCTCATGCTTCGTTAGGGGACGATGAAAAAGTGGTTACAGGAAGAGCGGGGAGCATAAGGACAGTGTGAAACAGAGGTAAAAATACGGGCGCTAAGGACTCCTTTTCTGCAAGCATCCGGTCTCTCGGAAAGTGTCGCTCTGAGGAGAAAGGACGGAGACAGCGGCATGTCTTAGCGCATGCCACTGAACGCGCCGGCAAACTTCCGCCCGGCGGCCGGAGAGACGAGACCTCGGTGGCCGCTCACCGCGACAGGCTAAGATCGCGCAACGCAGCGAACTAGGCTCGTAGGCTGGCGTTCTCCGCAGCTTTTGGTGAGGCGTACATCATCTATCAGTGGTGCCACGGCGGAGAGCAGGGATTCCACGTGCACGACGTAAGCATACAAAATGCGACAGGCAGCGGAAAGCATGGGCGAAGCTTAAGCAAACGGCAAGTCTCCAGACGGCGGCCGCGTATATATCGCTGCTGGTGTCTTCATTAGCGCTCAGTGGATTTGAGCCAAGTTCATTTTTCACGAAGCTGGCAGCCAGGCGGCTCTCTTTATCTGCGTCCGTCCGGGCCATTAATGGCATCGCTTCCTGGTGAGACGCACTTCCGCCTGCTCGCAAGACAACAACCCGCACGGCGAGCAAGGCAGCTCCCGGAAAATGCTCAGCCCCTGGAAGTGCGATGGAGTGGCGCGCGCCAGTCTTCCTCGCCCTCTCGGCGCGAGAGAGAGGCCCCGTGGAAGCATCGTCGGATGGGGGAAACCCGCGTATATGATATGAGGGGCTTCCTTTCTACTGGCTGGAGCAACAGATTGATAGGACCGTGTGCTCGGAGAAAAAGACAAGAACGGGAGAGAAGCTTCCACGAAAAGAGGAAAGACCCTTTCCTGCTGTTGTGTTCTGTCCAGCCCTTCAATGGGAAGTTATCCCATGGGATGCCAGCTTAGTTCCTGTATTTCTATATTGCCCAAGAAGGAAAGTGGAAGTCGGGGGAAAAAGTGAAAAATTCGGCCAGCGTGCCCTAGTTTCGAGCTGACCATGTGACCCCCACCCAATTCCTCTGCACCGAAGCGTCGTCAGTATAGCCATCACGTGTTGAGTTTGAAGGCCAGCGGTAAACTTCCTAGCTAAGTGCAGTGCCGTGCGACTGAATTAACGCGCAAGCTATCAGCGAGCGAGTCGGAAAGAAAGGACTGAATTTTAGTTTAATATGTGGGGTACAAGTTGATTCCGTTCAAGCGACGAAGTCGGCGCAGCATAATTTTGCGTTTCACTGAATAGATTAGTATTATAGCAAACTGAAAAGATCATATCTGCACGCGAACACCCACTGAAGGAGTGCCATCAGTGCTGAACAAGTTTTCTAGGGCGATGCCTTCGGAAGTGTGCTGACTCGGTGAAGACACGGAACAGAACAACAAAAAATACAACACAAGAAATTTAGTAGTGTTTGACGAAAGCTCGTCCGGCGAAGAAACATACCGGTGCCTAAAAAACATGCACTCGCCAAGAATTAAAAAAATAAAGAATATGACGTCTCGGGCCCCATACGGGTCCCTTGATCACAATGAAGATATAAGCATGGGTGCGCGGCTATTTATGGGTGAGGTGGCGCAGCGTGCGGGTGCATATGTCGGGAAGATTACCCCGCGTCCTGTTCATCGTGTGTCTAGTTCATTGAATGTAGTATGATTCTAAAAGAGAACGGGTAGATAAGCCATGATTTTTTAGGCACCAACACAAGAAATTAAGACCAAGCATAGTGCGAAACTTGAGCGCTTCACACGTAGTTTGATAGTTAAGCGATCGCTATTTGTTTTACATTACATTTTTGTCAAAGCATTTCATGTTCCGCACACTGGTGTGTGGCGCGATAGCATTCTCTTACTTTTCTAAGTCACCATAGGCAACTAACGCAAAGTATGTTTGTTGTATTTTTTATTTCCTTCTAGCATTTTACTGATATGCTTGATTCACTTTCGGACGTTATCAACTACTGTTGCATACACTAGCGGAAAATGCTGTACCTTCATTCCAGTCACTGTATTAAACTTTCTATTGCTTGATTGCTCAAACATATTCTTTTATCTTGCAAAATCTTGTATTCTAGCATAAAAAACGCCCCTATTCAAGAGAATTTCTGCCAAAAGCTTCAAGAAAATTTGTGCCTTTGTAATGGGCCGATGTTTACTTTCCTTAAAATAAATCCGTAAAATACAGCAGGCTCCAGCAGTTTCTGTGGTGCTGAAGTGATATATTGTAACAGCAGCAGGCGCTCACAGTGCACACCGTTCTTACGTGTTCTCAAGAACCACTTCATTTCTATTCATACGGTCGCCATCACCCGCTGTCTACTGACTGTTTTGGCGTCCAAAATACACGCAGAGACACCACCACGCTGAGACTCAATGTGGCGCCCAAAACCTTTCACAGTTACTACATGCGAATGTTAAGCGGTAGCCCAGCCGTAGCGCGTCCCATTCCCGAAAGGAAATTACTGCGCGCACGCCAGATTGAATTTCTATTGTGGCCAGTATAGTTTAAGCGCGGAAGTGCCTATTTCACTACACTCAACGCCGCGTTTTGCCGTTGTTCACATGTAACACCTGACATGTTGCTGTCATACAATGGAGCAGCTACCAGCTGAGTTTTCCTGGCCTGTTGGTAATGATGTCCATGTCATCCCAGTCGCAGATGCTTCCAATGCGTATGCTGCAGTCACGGTGAAGCGGGACAACTTGGTTTTCGCTGTAGTTGCTGCATACGTGCGAATCTGGCTACTTTTGAGGTGAATGGGCTGCAGGACATTCTCGACAGAACACTCGAACTGGATATACTGACTGGGGACTTCAAGGCGTATCACTCCGCCTGGGATGGTATAAGTTCCTTAGACCGTGCGCGACGCCTTTTCTTTTAATCTGTCACTTCAAAATGAGCTAGCTGTTCTTAATGACGAGTCCGCCTTCTTCAAGGGAGACCAACCCAGCGCAGTCGACGTCACCATCAGTTCTTCGCGCCTCACGTCTACGGCGACCTGGTTTGCCGCCATCAGTCACGGCAGCGATCACGTGCCAATCTACATCAGTTCGGGTTATCCTATACGATACTCAGACGAACCCTATGACCCCTCAGAATAGGCGTATGACTTTGTTGGTACGATAAGTCAAGCAAAACAGGGCAGCGCAAAAGACCGCAAGCGGCCTCGATTACATTTGATGTAATCGATGATGAATTTGATGTAGAGGCTTGATGTCACATGTCAACAAATGAGGAACGTGCTCGTAGGAAATTGACTGCAGATGACATTCGCGACGCTAGCCGAATGCAAAGACATAGCTAAGTGACCTTGAGAAGCTGTACGGAAGGCAATGGCAGCTTTTTTGCACCATACTCGATCCCAGAAAAACGTTCTCAAGAATTTGGAGCAGAGTGTCCAGCCTGAGAACTCCGTCGGCTCCACTGCTTTCCTTGAGCTCTGTAGCACTGTCGCGTAACATCGACGAGGTGGATGTGGCTGAGGCTTTACGTTCCAAGATCACTGTCCCAGAGGCGCCCGAAACTTGGCTACGACAGGTTGACAGCGTTACTACTTTGCTGAAGACTATTGTAACAGATGAACGTTTTTTCGATTATGGAGCTGGATAGAACGTTGGTGTCGATGAACAAGGCGCCATCTCCGGATCCTTAATGTTATCAGCTACGATGAGCTGTCAGATCTGAGTGTCAACGGAAGGATGTAAATTCTTAACATCTTTAATGCCAGCTGAGAGAGTGTCCGTCTCCTTATATGTATACGACATCTTTATATGGAGCTGCGGTCGCAACAGAAGTGTCCTACAAGCAGGGCTACACAAAGCCAATAACACTATACAAGGATTTCCATCAGCATGAACTCCAATAATGTCACCAGATAATTATGCCGCATTAGCCCTTACTAAGCGGGATGTCTTGCGCTACATGTTAAAGGGTGCTGTCTCCCCCTTTCAAACCTTCGTGAATGCCAAGTTATAAAACATCAACAGCGTTCGGCATATGCAGTGCAAGAGTTCACTAGGGAATTAACAGTTATGTTATGGAGGATATGTGCTCTCGTTTCAAGTACCAAATTTCTGGATCTGATTTTCTATAGAAGGGCGACATAGACAGCTTGGTGATCAAAACACAGCACCTGCAGTAGCATGCCAGACCTTAAGCTCCCCATTAAAGTCCCCACCTCTATCTTGGTGCATTGAAATATCTTAGGTGTTACACCTCTATAATAAAACCGTTGAATATTACCCTGTTTTCAATTAGTATGGGCTAGACCCATTAGTCTACTATGTATGGAGGTATTTCTTCGTGATTTCTTGCTTGATTTCGCTGCCCACAGATGGCGCTCACTGGCATTTCCTTGTTGGTCAAAATGCAGTTATATGAAATATACACCTGTTAGCTGGGACTGGGAGTATCTTCTTTACTTTCTTATCTCTTTAGCTCGCCCTGCCCTATTCTCCAGGGTAGGGTAGCAAACCGTAATTTCGCTTCAGGTTAACCTTCCCGTCTTTCCCCTTTCTTCCGTCTATCTCTCTCTCTCTCTCTCTTAGAGCAAGCAATGGTGGGCGAAGTTTTATTTTTGTTTGCCCCATGACGAAGGCAAAGCTCAGAAAGAGAAAACAGCGACACAATGACACCATAATGACGAGTAGATAACGATGACTGTCCTCGTTAGCGTGACGGAAAAGACCGACAGATGGACGGACGAAGAACGGACAAACAATCCCATTTTTTGAGCTTTTAGCTGTTTTTACAGTAGGAATACAAAGTCACGCAAAAGCGTCTTTGAACGGTAGGCCACTGCGGCGTCAGAAAGATTCGTCTGGCAGGTTTTCGAAGAGTTGTCAGGGCCGCTTTGAAACTCGGAGCTGCTTGCTCTGCCCTGGGGTCGCTTGCATGTGCCAACGCTTCCAACCTCCCTTTTTTTATTATCGTACACGAGGAGTGGTGATTGCACAAGTTCTGCCATTAGCTGTATTGCATTCTACGAAGACTTAACTCCGATCATTCAAACCAGAAACATGTTGAAGCCACTGGCCCTTTCCGTGACCGCAACTCTGCAGTGTTATCGAATTTATACGGCTTAATTTTAGCTACTCTTTATTGGCCGTATAATTAGTAATGCAGCCATGTACTGCTGCTGTTCGTACGTGACAGTATTTTCTCCTTTTCCTTTTTTGATAAATACAGCCGCAAAACTCTACACATGTTCTGAACTTCGCCATATGGTAGCTTAGTTTAGAGCGTCATTCTAAAATTGCTAAAATTATATGAAATTACACTGCCACCGTTCCATTTAGTCACTCATCGCAGTTACTTAGTGGCTCTTGCATTCTACGCAAGAGGTCGTTCGTTCCATTCGCTGTCTCAAAAGCGACATTCCAATTGGGCCACAATGCAAAAACATTCCTATATTGAGCACTAAGTGCTCGTTAAAGAACTCCGGGTGCCCAAAGTAACGCGTAGCCCTGATTCGTCGTCTACCATAGCCCTTATGTTGCTTTGCGTCGTTAAATCTATTCAATCAATCAATCAATAAAACTCTCCGGCACCAAACATACAAACTTGGGATCGCGCTAATGGGTATAAAGTTGAAACCTTCGAGGATATTGCAAGCTGGATATCGCAGAACATTAGGGCTTACGTTGGGGCTTGCGTTAGGGCTGTACGGGACACTTGTGGTTCTCACGGTCCTGCACGGACCGCAAGTGTACCGTGCAAAGCACCATGCGTTCAACGTCTAAGGTAAGTTGGTAGACCTGGGTGGTACCCCAGCAGCGCAGGTTAGGGCGGGTTAGAATCGCATTGTTGTTAAATAGTTCTGCTTAGTTTTAGAAGTCGGTGTGACAATAAAAAGAAGGCAAACTAATGAACGAAAAGTGCTTTTTCGTGCACGTTTGTTTTCGGCTCGTATGTTGTTTGTAAAAAGTACACAGCGCTCTTTCACACCAAAGTAATGCAGAAGAGTGTTGTATTTTCCTGCGAAAAGAGTAGAATTACACGATCATTTCTTCTGTTCTTTCTCTTCCAGTCTCTCTGAAGTGAAATGAAGTTTCACAAAAAAGAATTGCAGATATATGAAAAACAAGAGAAGAAGAAAATTGTTTTACGTGGGTTTGGGTTCGTGCGCACACGTAGGAAAGGGTAGCCAGCTGAAATGGAACATAATTTATTACAGAGGGAAGGATACCCCTTTTCAGGTGGATACGCAGTTTCTTTTCTTTATTTTCATTTTATTTATTTTTTTACCTTTTGCCTCTTCGCTAAAGTTCAAATACAGAGGTGAAGTTAGCGGAGGAGGCTCAGAAAAAACCCCGTCCTGGAGATGGCACGGACATCTCGTGTATCTTGGCGTATTCCAGTTGCAACCCCCCCCCCTTCCCACTTCCCTTAGTCCCCTCTCGGAGTGAGTGGGGAGGGGCTGCCGAAGCGCTAGAAGCCAGATTTGTTCCAAACAGAAGCAATATTTAAGAGCGTCGAGATAGAAATGCAGACGCGCAAGCAAAGACAGCGAGAAAAGGACGCTGCGCGTCGGCAGGCTGCACAAAAGGCATGGCCGTGCCTCGAGAGCGGCGGCGAGCGGTAAATGGAGCCGAAAAGTCTTTCTTCAGACGGCTGGTTCAGATGTCGATCCTGCAAGAGAAGCGTGAATCGGGGGACGCTGCAGGACTTCAATGAGGCAATTTATGGCGCCGGGCTTTTAAAAAAACGCCCCGTCCCATTCAGACCGGCGATCGCTTTTGCCGCGCCCGAAACGGCAGGGACCCAATTCGTGAGAGGACGCCACCTTATCTCTCATCAACAGCGAGGAGCCTTCTTTACGAGGCCCGCTGACTTCCCATCCAACAACGCGCGCGCGTCGTGTCCATCGAGCCATTAGAGAGAAATCTAACGAAGGCAGACGAAAACCAGACACGGCTATCAAACCTCGGGCTCAAAGCACCGCTTTGTTTTAGGAAAAGATCCCTCCCTATTGTTCCCGCCGAGAGCAGGTCGTTGGAGAGCGGAAAGAGAAAATAATCGGCCGCTCGAGCCAAGACGCTCTGCGGCCACGGCGCGGGAAAGAAAGGCCCGGAGCGGGCGCATTGAACGGACGAACAGCAGTTGCGTCCCGCGCCGCCGTGGGGAGCAACGAACTGAAGACGCTCTTCGGTGATGGCGTTGGCCAGAAATAGCCCCTCAAATGCGAAAACGAAGCACTCCCGCCAGCTAAAGTTCACGACGGTGATGGTCGAAACTAATTGTAGCGCACTAATAAAAAAAAAGGAAAGAAAGATACAAAACGCTGGATTGGGGTGAGTGACAATCAAACCACGCATGGAGGCATCCACAGTTATGAAACTATACGCATCGTGATTCCTGTTGTTGTTTTTTTATTCATGCTTGAAGCTTTATTTTTAACCACACTCTAAAACAAAATTACCCCTTTGGGTCGTATCTTGCCACACAACGATAAACGTCATCTGTCTTGTCCGCATTTCCTTTCTTTAACGCTGCGAGCCCGGTACTTCCCAGTAACGAACGGCATGCGCGTTATCAACATGGCATAGCATTCCCGACCGGAAAGTAGCGGGCGCGGCGTTTTCAAGAAATGACGTGCAAGCAAGGCAGATGGCGATTATTGTGTCGCAGCTATACCGCTGCTTGGGGTCGACTGCCAGCTGCTTGGCAGGCGGCCCCAAGCGAGAGCTATCGAAGCAGCGTGCGTTGCGAGCATTCTGTCGCAGCGCCGAACATGTCTGGTATCCAGGTAACCACAGGCGAGCTGGGCGATTCGACGGAACGTTGGAGGCATAAACTCAAATTGACGAAGGAACTTTAGCGTAGACGTACGCGAGCTGCCTGATCGGTCTCCACGGTCCAGCCACCCGTAGGCTCAGAGCTTAACCAGCCAAACAAAGACCTAATATTGCTTTAACCAAGTGTAAAGCACTTTAAACACTTACAAAAACGACGTGTTAACGATTACACTTCTGCGAAAAATTTACGCCAGCAGCAAAGAAGTATACATTTTGTGACTGCTATTGTGTGTGGTTGAGTTCTGTGCCACCAGGTGGCTGCACCGTGCAGACCATTCACAGTTGTGCTTCTGCTCATTCCGTGAAGCGACATGCAAGGGGACACGGCCAGGCCCTGTCCCCTTGCGCTTGCGTTTACTCGCGATCGCTATTGCGTTAGTAATCTTCCGGTTTAAAGTGACGGCCGCAACCACGCAAATCCTGGCGCCGATCGGATAGCGGCAGTCCGATGCGCTGCAGCCAGTCCGCTTGTCTGCTGCCTTGCAGAGGGACACGATGTCGCAGCTTGACATATTGCCAGTCGCTACGTTTGCAGTCCACAACGTAACAAAGTCGAATCACATAGTGCGTGCGAAAAGACTGGGACCAACTCTGACCGCGGAGCTCTCGGCAAAATGGAGCACGTTGTAACACGACGACAAGACGAAGCTTGCTGTGTGCTGGAAGTGCTTAGGTGTAGTGAGAAATTGTTCTTGTGCATTCTCTTTCTGTTACTTTCTTTCTATAGAAACAAATTAACTAACATTCCAACTATTACGAGCATCATTTGTTCACCATAAAGGTGGAAAAATTATCGATGACGCGCCCTCGGCAGCCAATCGGATACCTCGCCCACATAACGTCAATTGGGTGATTTACGTCATATTGGTAGGGGCGGCTGAAAATTCTGCCGAGCAGTGTGCTGCGATTGCCAGCGATGTATATGTTTTAAAACCTTATAATAAATTACACGCTTTACGCGGAGCACTTAGATGCGTCAATTAATGATCAGAAGGACTTACTCTAACGACTCGGTACGTTTGTAGAAAATCGTCAAAATCATTTCAGGGTCCCTTTACTCTAACGACTCAGTACGTTTGTACAAAATCGTCAAAATCGTTTCAGGGTCCCTTTAAAGCGAAGCTTTCTTTGCCTTTACTTTGAATTTCCAACTGTTGCTGCTGCTGCTGCTGCTGTCCGGCACACCACGTCGCGGGGTGGTTGAGAGCGTGTATATATATGGAAGGAGCGTGGCAGAGAAGAGACGCGACAAACTCGTTTGGACCGCACCGCATCGAATGTGCACAATGCCCTATGGAGCTTCCGGGTTGTCGCCTCAATAGCTTCTTGACAGCTCTATTTATCCGTGAACCCCTGCAAGTGCTTACCTTTCTACCAACGTGCAAGTGCAGAGGGAAGCTAGATAGAATGGAAGAGAAGAGGGGGGAGGAGGCAGAGAATCGGTAGAACGAACGCAGTCGCGAAACGAGTGAATAACAGTCTTGCCACTCTTGGCTCGCAGTTCCCATATAAATACAAGGGGGGGGGATAAGGAAAATGTGACATGATAAGGCAAGGAAACACTGGATAAACTTAAGTTCAATGTAAGGTACTGCAATTCTTCTGCTATTTCTGAAAAATACAACCATGCAAATATGTCTAGCGGGAAACTTGCGGAGGGCGTGCAGAAGCAGAGCCGCATTAATTAAAGCGCAGCGCAGGGTATAGGCGACACAACGGAAGCGATCGCACGTCAAATCAACACTTCTGAGCCCACCGCGATAGCTTTGCGGCTATGGCATTGCTCCAGGTCGTGGATTTGACCGAGACGGCCGCATTTCGACGGGGCGAAATAAAAAAACGCTCGCGCACTTTGATTTAGGGACACGTTAAAGAACACCACGGTGCCAAAATTAATTCGGAGTGCACCACTACGGCCTGCCTCATAATCCGATTATGGTTTTGGTGCGTACAGCCCCATAATCCAATTCAGGTTTGATGCTTCTGCCACGATGCGATGTGGCAGAGGCAATGACAATGCTCAACCCTCTGAGAGGTTATGAAATATGGCGCACAACAACGCCTCAAGCAAACACCTCACCCTTCGTGTTTTTGTACTACGCAGACAAGCAACAGTGGTGCACGCAAGGTAACGTTTAAAGATCAACTCACCACTCTCGCGTTGAACAAAACGTTAAAGAAATTAAACATTCGCCGTCAACATCGCCGCTAATTATTGTCAATGAAAGCAAACAACCCAGAAAGCTTCGCTTACATCGATTCCCACAGTGCTGGGATCTACATAATTTTTTTTCTGCCTAATCGCGCGCGGTTGTGCTCAGTTTCGATAGACTTATTCTTGCTGCGCGCAAGGCTTGAAACGTAGCTACTTTGTACGTTGTCATACCTTGTAGCAAAGGTATATTGTCGCTAGCAACTCGCTCACTGTTGTGTACCATCACGAAACATTCAGCTTCGACCATTCGTGCGCTATCCGTGTACTCCGTCGGTTATTGTGCGTATATGGTGCGCATATATCCAAGTGTGCGCCCATTCAATCATTGACACGTTGGTGATAAAGTGGGCGTAAGCTTTCGTGTCAGTTGGGGTAGATGTGCGTTGATACTGTGCGCGAAACTTACTATGACAGCACGCGGCGCTACTCGTTTTGTCATTGTTTAACGAGTGGTACTCACTCTTGCCGGCGTTCCGGGGCTGAAGCATTTCTTTGAAGGTTAGCGATACAACGCTAGCAGATGAGCGAATTTCTGTATCATCGAGGAAAGTCGTACATCTCGAATTGCCAGTAACACGTACGGACAGTTTCAGCAGTGGTCCGCGAACTTGGCCCCCCAAATTCGTTCCATTCCTTAGTATGCCAATCACTATTTTTGCAACCAATTATGGCACACGTCTTCAATCCACATGATTCAATTCAGCATGATTGAAGCACAGTGCGTTAGCGAAAACTCAGTTGTATTTCCGACAGCTGATCACACAGAAGCAAGGTGGAAGCGGTATAGTGGTTTCGCATTCGTGCGCTGTCGCTGAGGCTACGTGCGGCGCGCCGCCGAAAGCCCCATCTACTTTCTCTAGGACAAACTGATCCGCGAAAAGGGTCAATATGTGCACATACAAAATCAAAATTTAACGGCGCGCCACGGTGACGTTCAGTAGACGGACCATTGTGGACACGCCCCGCTCTGCCGTAGCCTTCGCAGTGTAAGTCATTAAAGAAGGAACTGAAGCCACGCGATGTTTGATTGCCATTAATTCCGCTTCTGCTGAATGCATTGAAGTGCTTTTTGCGGCAAAGTATTTCTGAAGTAGTCTGATTTAACTTCACATGCCTTTCTCGACTTCGATAAAATTGGTTCGGGACCCCTTTAAGAAATATTTAAATATAGCCGTTTTGAAATAAAAGGACGGTTTCTCCGGATACATGCCGTCAGTGGTGATGACCACGGGATGGCGGGCAATGCACGGTAATTTGTCGCCAATTAAAAAAAATTAAATAATTAACTATGACACTTTTATTTTGAGCGGACTCATTGTAATTGGGAAATTGAAGCGAACTTTCCCGTACAAGCCACATCAATTTTGGGATCTGGAAAAAATGCGATTACCAAGAGCACTGTGGCACGAAGACCGGCTATCAGAGTGCTCAACGTCGAAGCTGGGAGGCTGCAGCGAGAGCAAAGCCGCGCCCTTCGAGACGACGTTCAGGTAACGTCACCTAGCAACGGACAGCCAGCGCGCTGCGACAGCGCCCTCGCTGTCGCAGCATCCTTGCAAGCACTGCTACTACTCTGGAATGTACAATGACATACTTATAAATACCACCCGGTCTCTAGCAGTGTAATTTGATTCGGTGAGCGCCAATCGAGTTCGCTGTTGTCTTGTCACCTGAGTGTTGTCACCTCCTGGACACAAATTCACGTTACCGGCAGTTCAAGCCTCCACATTCATCGTTTCCGCTAGCCCTTCAGCCTTAGTACCGTCACTACTTCCTGACACTTGGTGAAGGTAGCGGAGGACCGCCCCGCTAAGCCTAGGCACCAACCAGCGTCGGTAACCTTCAAGCCGTCGACATTGCAGAAGCCACCTGAGCCGCGGACAGTTCAGAAACTCAAATTACCCGGCCAATCTCAGAACTGACCGAAGGATTCTGACCACTCCCGCATACCTCACAAGGCGTCGAAACACCTGCGGCGACAACAGCGAGCATGTCCGCTGCACCCTCCACGATTATTTTCCAACATCAGAGGCCATACGAACCTCTCACGGCTTCACCTTGTGGGGTCTTCGGGTCTCACAGGAGTACCGACCACCGCGGGTTCGAGCTTAGCGAGCCACAGGGCCGCGTCAGCCGTCAGCCTCTAGCGCCGCTGCGCGCGAGCTCAGGCCACGAGGGGCTACCGAGCGACGCACGCAAGAACACAGTATTGCCCTAAATTGACGGAAACCGTTTATTGTCTCCAACGGCACCCAACACTGCACGAACGCCCAGTCCCGGGACGGCGGGGAACCAAAGGGGTCCCGCACCAAGGGCGAAAATACAGTTAGGGGCGCCTGTAGCACGTCGCTGCGAGAGCACAGGCTCAAGCTGGGACGCGCCGCTAGGAAAAGTCCCGGCGGCTATGCTACTTGCTCTCGCGATAACCGATGGGTCAACTCGCGAGAGCTCGGGCAATCTCCTTCGGCTTGGGCCTCCGATGAGTGCGGCTCGGCGTGGTACGACCTCGCGCGAGCACTAGGCACCCGTTCTTCGGCTTAGCGTCGGGATAGGAACAACACGAGGTACGCGCTCCCCGCACGGGCAAAGGCACCGTGCGTGAGCTCAGTCCTAGTCACAAAGGTGTCGGCGGACGAGAGGAAGCATGTACGTACCGGGTGCTGTCCCAAGGAGCAAGAAGAGTCGCTACCGTCACGGCAGTAGCCACAAGGGGCCGCTCCGTGACGTCACTAGCTCCGCCCTCACCGCGAACCAGCGCAAGTGGAGCGCCACCGCCAAAACTGGTTCGGAGCAAGGACGACGTGGCAAAAAGGATTGCAGACATGGGTGAAATGCGCCCGCGCAATGGCGCGTCGAATTCCCCAAATCCCCACATCCTCCTCTCCTTAATTGCCCCCCTACCAGTCTGGCGAAGAAGCTGGTAGGGGCTAATGCACCAAAGACAACTGAGCCTTTCATGCACTAGCTAATTGCTGCCTCAGCCCAGCAAGCACTATGCGTACAAAAAAAACATACATACAATCATAATGGAAAAATAATAAATAAAAGATCATACACTCTAAGATACAAGGAAATGACGCCGCGAAGGGGGGGAAGAAATATTAACAAAAGAGTCTGCTGCTAGCGCGGGGCAATGTCCAGGGGTGCGAAGAGAACGCGGCGCGTATAGTTCTGTGGCTAGGGCGCTGGCCGAAGTCGCGGGAGCTGCGAGCGTAGGCTTGATGGCAGGCCACGTTAACGCAGGAACGGGCTCACCGTTGTTCCGTCGAAGTTGCCGGCGAGCCCGATGAGTGCCGCTTTCGTGGTGGTGGTGGTCCCGAACTCCAGGTGGACGGGGCAGGACACTGCCAGGTCAGCTGGCCACGCCGCCGTATGCCGGATGGATGAGCAGCCACAGCGGCGGTTGCAGGGCGTTCGCACAGCGTCGGCGACTGCAGAGAGCCGAGCTCCTGGCATGATGTCATAGGGTCCCGTCCACCATCGGTATCCGCGGCGATCCGATGGAGTTGGTGCGGCAACGAGCAACGGCCTCCACGCACGCACGCACGCACGCACACACACACGCACGCGCACACTCTCCCCCTGGTACCGCGCATCACTCCTCAACGTCCGCCATGCCGCCCGTTGTTCACAACACGCCGCGCCGATCCAGGGTCGAAGCTTCCCTCTCCCCCGCACCAACGAGGCAACGTGACCATTGTCACCCCCGCGCTGCACGACGCGCCAATTACGCACGACACGACACGACATGACCCCCTTCTTGGCAAAAGAAAAAGGTAAAAAAAAAAGCGAAAACGACAAGAGAGAAAAAAAACACAGAAGAAAACAAGTTACAAGTTACAAAAAAAATGAACTATGCAACTGTACACTTAAAACATTAACACAATAATTACACTCAGCATGCGTACCCAAAAATAAAAATAAGAATGCACACTGCTACAACACACTGCTAACAACATTAGCAGAAAGCTGGGCTGGGGCCAGCTTCTTTTCGTGCACTGGCCGCAAAGAAGCTAACCCACTGAGGCTAAGCAATATTACTGAGGGCCTTCGGTGGCGGAAAGAGTCCGCCGTCAGGCGCGATATCACACAGGTGACCGTTTCCTCAGGTTGTACCGGTGCGTGGTCCGAATGCGGTCCTTCGCCCCGGGTGTGCCCTGTTGCTTGCGCGTGGTGCCACTGGGCACCGGCGCGAGCTCGTCGGACCGCGACGCAAAGGCTTTCAGGTCGGCGATATGGGCACGGCTGAGTTTTCCCGAAGGGGAATCCTTCAGCAAGTACGCGAGCGGAGACCAAACTTTCTCTACTCGGTACGGACCAAGCCACTTAGGAGCGAGCGAGGCTGAGAACCCCTTGCTCGCGTCGCTAAGAGCGTGGTTGCGCTTCAGGACTAAATCACCTACCTTAAATGAAAGATGGCGATGCTTCCGGTCGTACTGAGCCTTCTGCTGGGCCCTGGCCGAAGTCAAACTCTGCCTTGCTCTACAGAGAGCCCGACAAAGCCTGTCCCGAAGTGCTGAAGCGTACGCAGAACAGTCTGCCGGCGCCTCCTCATCCCCGAGCTGACATTGAATGACACTGGTCACCGGATTTGCCAGCTCCCTTCCAAAATTGAGGAAAGCGGGAGAGAAACCAGTCGAGCGATTCTCGGCGGTTCGGATTGCGAACGCGAGCTCACTCAAGTGGTCTGCCCAATCCTTTTGACTTACGGCAAAGGCCGCCAACATTGGTTTGAGGGTTCTATTGACCCTCTCCGTCAAATTGGACTGGGGATGGTAGGGCGATGTGGTGCAGTGATTAATTCCCAGGGAACGGCACGTAGCACCAAACACCCGAGCAGTGAAATAGGACGCGTTGTCCGTAATTAGTCTTTTCGGAAAGCCGAACCGACAAAAAACTTCCTGTAGCCTCTCCAGCACCGCTCGCGCGGTCACTTTTCGAAGCGGAAACAACTCCACCCATTTCGAAAAATGATCGACGACTACCATCAGGTGTGTGAACCCCTGCTTACTCCTGGGGAAAGGCCCCATAAGATCGCAGGTGGCCACTTGCCACGGACGCTCACTGTCAATTGGTTTCATCAACCCGGGCGGCTTGCCACCCCTTGATTTCACCGTTTGACAGACATGGCAGGAACGGCAATAGCGAAAAATGTCACGCTTGATGCCAGGCCAGGTCACAGTTTGGCTTAGTTTCGCAAAAACTTTGGAGCCACTCAAATGACCGGCCAAGGGTTCGTCATGAGATGATCGCAACAGTGCGCTTCTCAGACTCTTGGGGATAACCACCTTAAACGGGTCCACAGCGTCGTCATCGGTGGCTATGTATTTCAGCAGGAGCCCATCGTGATCCAGCAAATATGAATCCGCGGGGGACCCAGCGACACACGCTGGTTCCGGTCCCCCTGCGCCCGCCGCACTACCAGCAGCGTCTCGGCGCTCCGTCTCCCTGAGACCGTCGCTCACTCCGCGACAAAACGGATCAATTTGCTGGGCCTTCAGTAGCTCTTGCCTGCTGAATGCGATTCCAATTCTCCCAAAGGGGAGTCTGGTCTCGTCCCCACTCAGGACTGCAGCCAACGGCGTCGTGGGTTCGCTTTCGTGAAGCTCCCCCGCTCGCTCGTTTTGCGGCGCGCTGCTTGCCTGGAGAGCGGAATGACAGGTTTGCCCGCTTGCGGACTCGCCTCTCTCTGCGCTCGTTTCGCCTCCGACGCTTGCTGGCGCAAAGGCACCGGCAGTGGCTGTAACACCTGGAGGAATGCTCTTGGTGCACAATGGGGCACGGGATAGCGCGTCAGCTACCACGTTGGTGCTCCCCTTTCGATACTGCACTGAAAAGTCATAATGCTGTATCAGGAGAGCCCAGCGCGCCAGCCGGCCCGCAGGCTCACGGAGCCGCATCAGCCAACTGAGCGCACTGTGGTCCGTCTGCACTACGAATTTCGTCCCATCAAGGTAAACATCGAACTTACGTAGTGCAAACACGATAGCGAGGCACTCCTTCTCGGTCACGGAATAATTCCTCTCTGCCGGAATCAAGGAGCGGCTGGCAAAGGCCAACGGCTGCAACACACCATCGTATTCCTGTAGGAGGACTGCTCCTAAACCCAGATCGCTCGCGTCGGTCTGGACAACGAACGGTCTGGTCAGGTCGGGGAGTCTGAGCTGCGCTGTCTCCGCAATGGCGCTAGACAGTTGGCGAAAGGCCTGCTGCTGCTCAGGTCCCCACTGCCACGCGGCCGACTTACCCAAGAGCTTGCTCAAGGGTGCCTGCACTCGGGCACAGGACGGAATGAATGACCGGTAAAAGTTGGCCATTCCCAAAAAGCGGCGAAGGCCACGTACGTCCTTGGGCGCGGGGAAATCGAGGATTGCCCGAAGTTTCTCCCGGTCCGGCTCAATGGAGCCTCCGCCCAGCGTAAACCCCAGTAACTGAACTCGGGTTTGCGCTAGTTGGGCTTTCGCAGGATTCAAAGTCATCCCGGCGGCCCTCACCCTCTCGAGCACATCGGCAACATGGGCCAAGTGTTCTTCGAAGGTTCGTGAATAAATCACGATGTCGTCGAGGTAGCACATGCAGTATGACCACTTTGCTTCCCCGAGGACGCGGTCCATGAGTCTCTGAAAGGTCGCAGGACCGTTGCATAGACCAAAGGGCATACGAGTAAACTCAAATAACCCTCTGTGGGACGTGAACGCGGTCTTGCACCGGTCACGTTGATCCATCCGGACCTGTAGGTAACCTTTGGAGGCATCCAGCGTAGTAAAGTACCTCGCACTGCCCAAGGTTCCTACGATGGAGTTAATCGTGGGGAGGGGATAGGCATCCTTACGAGTCACTCCGTTCAGACGGCGGTAGTCTACGCACAGGCGATGACTGCCGTCTTTCTTAGGCACCAACACAATTGGAGACGCCCAGGCGCTGTACGAGCGGCGGATAATGTCGGCCGATAGCATCTCGTCCAGCAAGCCGTCGATCACCTGCCTCTTGGCTAGGCTGACGGGCCGGGGGTTACACTTCAAAGGAAGCGCGTCTCCAGTTTCGATCGCGTGGCTCGCCAAATCGGTACAGCCAGGTTGATCGGTGAAGAGCTCTTCGTGCTGGCATAACAGTGCCGACAAGCGAGCCTTCTGTGTATCATCCAAATGAACCGCACAGGCGGCCAGAGGATGTGGTGCCTCTTCGTGCCGTGTCGCTCGATCCCTATGGGGACTTTGAGTCGACAAGCGCAGAGCACAGGGGCCTGCCCCCGAATTCTGCGCGCGACGCGGTTCGTGCCGTGCCTCTCGTTCCCAAAGGGGAGTCTTAGCAGGCGAGCGCACAGCTCGAGGGCTTGCCCCCGAACTCGGCGCGCGGCACGTTTCCGACGCCCCATCTGCACAGGCAAGATCGGACGCCGGCGGGCTGATGAACGGCTTTAGCAACGTGAACGGTCCGTCGCGATAGCCGCCATTCGCAATGTCCACAACGATTCCGGTTTTAAGGAGAAAGTCCCTTCCGAGAATCACCGGAACACTGAGCCCGGGGAGATGAACGAAACGCGTGCGTCTCATTCGCTCTCCCCACCTGACAGTCAGCCTTGCGGCGCCCGCCGAATGGGCCACGCCTTTCGCAAGATTGAATGTCGTTCGGCAATCCCGCAAGCGCACTGAGTGCTTCTGCAAGTGGGATAACACCTTTTCGCCGAACAACGAAGCGCTTGCGCCCGTGTCCAGCAGCGCAGGAAATTCGCGGCCGACAATGGTCACCGGAATAAAGGGCGCGTGCGCCCCAGCAACACAACCTGCTCGGTACGCCGAGGGGACAAGCAAGGTTTCGGTCACTCGTGCCTTCACGAGCGACCCGCGCTCCCGTTTCCCGACCTCGCAGGAGGCCTGGGCGCGGTGCAGTCCCTTGCTATATGCCCTCGTTGTTGGCAGCGAAAACAGCGCACTCCGCCGCGGTACCTTTCCCGAGGCGGAGCGGCCTCAGCTCCCTGCCGGGGTCGACTCGCTGCATGACCAAAGGGCCTGTTGTCACGAGCGTCCGCATCTGCGATGCGTTGGGTCGAAGTGCGTCCCTGCGCATGCATTTCGGGCGGTGGTGCAGCACAGGCTGCCCGCCTCCCGTACGTGTAGGGATCTAGAGCGCGCGCGCTCAGCTCCCATGCACACCCGCTTGTAGCCGCAAAGGCAGCTTGGCCGGGTTGTTGCCGTTGGGGGAGGGGCACAGGCCCTCCCCACGCGCAGCGTGGCTCAAGGGCCTCGCTGGCGGGCGGCGGTGGGCGATAGGCTCGCGCGGCGAGAATGTCGCCTTGAATGCGCTTTGCCTCGGCGGCCAATTCTTCTAAATCTCGGAAGCGGCCGCCGCGCAGGTACGCCGAAAAGGTCGGATGTGCCTGCCTGATCACCCGTTCGACGCGTTCCTCGTTCGAAGCTTTGGGCTCGGCGACTAAGAACAGGTCTTGCATCGCGCGTACGTACTCCTGAAGCGACTCGTCAGGAGCTTGTGTACGTAGCTCAAGCTCTCGCCGCATCCTACTCTGGTAGTCAGCGGGTAGGAATTCGCGCAGGAATGCCACGCGGAACTCCTCGAGGGTTGTTGCACGGTATCCGGAAAGCCGGTACCACCTAGCCGCCGTGTCAGTAAGTGCTACGGGAACGACGCGTTCCAGCACCTCCTGATCCTCCAAACGATTTGCCATCTGGTAGCGTACCAGGGAGTCACAATAATCCCTGGCACTGAGCAGGTCACCGTATCCGCTGTAAGTCGGGACTGCCAACCGTACAGCGGGGTGCGCGCATTTCGGTACAGCCGAAAGCGCCTTAACTGCCCCCGAGAGTGACTGAATCATTTCGGCGGCGTTTTGCAACAGCGTCTGTGCGCCTGCTCCAAAGGGAACCGTTGGCGCGTTAGCGGCGTGGCCGAGCAAGGGTGAACAGTCGTCCAGCTCGATTAGCGGCGCGGTTTCCACAGGGATACCGGCCGCGGCGCCGCCAGCCCCAGAGCAAAACGGGCTCCTAGCGGGGTGCGCCTGCTGTCGTTCACAGCCGCCACTTGAGGCAGCTATACGTGAATTGCTTAAGCCGCTTGCAGCCAGCGTCGACAAAACAGGTGCGCGCTCGAAGGTTGCGCCACTGGGCACAACCGAATGCACTCCAAAGGGAGACGAGTGAGCGAAATTCGTGGCTGCAGCATTGTAATCCCCACAGGGGGCCGTGGCAGACCACTGGTTTTGGCTGCTCATTTGAGGAGCAGCCAGCGGGCAAACGTCGGAGAGGGCTAAGGCCCCGTTTCCGTGCTGCGCTCCATAAACTCCACAGGGAGCCGATCGAGAGCGCTGCGACGTCGCACTGCCTTGCATTCCGAAGGGAATCGTGGCAGACGAATGTGCTGGTGTGCACTGTTCGGGGAGGGCTCTGGCCCCGTTCCCAAACAACGCTACTGCTCCAATGGGAGCTGGTACGTAGCGCCTCGTGTTGTCGTCCCCACAGGGGGCTGCGACAGGTGAGGGTGCATAAGTTCGCTGCTCAAGGGGAGCACTGGCCCCGTTATCGAGCAACGCGGCGTCTGCTCGCGGTAACAAAGGGCAAAAGTCACCTAACAAATGACAAAGGTCACTAGGCCTAGCAGACATAACGCGGCGAGTACAATATGCAAAGGCGTACTGACTCGGCTAAGCACAGACAAAAGCTTAATGAGCCTTTGAATCCGCGTTGGGCGCCAGTGTGGGGTCTTCGGGTCTCACAGGAGTACCGACCACCGCGGGTTCGAGCTTAGCGAGCCACAGGGCCGCGTCAGCCGTCAGCCTCTAGCGCCGCTGCGCGCGAGCTCAGGCCACGAGGGGCTACCGAGCGACGCACGCAAGAACACAGTATTGCCCTAAATTGACGGAAACCGTTTATTGTCTCCAACGGCACCCAACACTGCACGAACGCCCAGTCCCGGGACGGCGGGGAACCAAAGGGGTCCCGCACCAAGGGCGAAAATACAGTTAGGGGCGCCTGTAGCACGTCGCTGCGAGAGCACAGGCTCAAGCTGGGACGCGCCGCTAGGAAAAGTCCCGGCGGCTATGCTACTTGCTCTCGCGATAACCGATGGGTCAACTCGCGAGAGCTCGGGCAATCTCCTTCGGCTTGGGCCTCCGATGAGTGCGGCTCGGCGTGGTACGACCTCGCGCGAGCACTAGGCACCCGTTCTTCGGCTTAGCGTCGGGATAGGAACAACACGAGGTACGCGCTCCCCGCACGGGCAAAGGCACCGTGCGTGAGCTCAGTCCTAGTCACAAAGGTGTCGGCGGACGAGAGGAAGCATGTACGTACCGGGTGCTGTCCCAAGGAGCAAGAAGAGTCGCTACCGTCACGGCAGTAGCCACAAGGGGCCGCTCCGTGACGTCACTAGCTCCGCCCTCACCGCGAACCAGCGCAAGTGGAGCGCCACCGCCAAAACTGGTTCGGAGCAAGGACGACGTGGCAAAAAGGATTGCAGACATGGGTGAAATGCGCCCGCGCAATGGCGCGTCGAATTCCCCAAATCCCCACAACCTGCAGGTTCTTCGTGCTGATCACAGATCCTATGGCGGAATCTTATCAAACAATCCATATGGGAGAGATGGGATAACCTGACGGCAGTCATATCTGTACACCAGTGTTAACAGCACAGTGTTACCAAGTCTTGTTCACACATGGCGGCGAATGACGTATAAGTACAGATAGGCCGGCTTCTTTTGGCGGGTTTTCCGATGTTTGTATCAGTTGGTGAAAAGTTGTTGCAAATAGTGAAAAAAAAGGGAGACCACAAAATACCAGAAGGGCAGAATAAAAAGAAACGAGCAGCAGTTATCCCATATTTGCACATCTTCCATGGCTTGAAAAAATTCGAGTCGCGATACGGCGTCGAGGTAGTCTTATGAGCCCCATGCAAGGTTTGGCGCATTTGTATGACGGAGGAAGGCCTTAGCGGGACATCAATTAAAAAAAAAAAAAAGTTCAGCAGAGACACTTAAGAGTGCTTAGGTGTGGGAGTGTGAAAGCATTGTAGTCGCTTTAGGGAAATGTTTTCGCTTGAGTATTCATGCGTATGTCGTCGTCCACGCTATAAACTTGCACGGCATTACCTTTTGTGTTGTCTTGTTTCGTCTTCTGCGGCGTGCATACGTGGGCGACCTCGTTTCGCATATGCCGCTGAGGTAGACATTTCGGACTGCATCCCAGTAGACGCAGCACCGATAAAATCCAAAGAGCAAGTGACGCGCGGGAGGCAGCGGAGTGACGTGAGCAATGGCGCACGCATCAGGCAAACCTCACCATACACACTCATGGTTTGGCGTCGAGAGTGCATCTCAGTAGACACATCACCGATGAAATCCGAAGAGCAAGTGACACGTGGGAGGCAGTGACGGAACGAGTGGCATGACGTGTGCAATGACGCACGCGCAAGGCACACATTTAGTCAACCATAACCGTGGAGCCGCCGTGGCGTCGGGGAAGCGTGCTCGTCTCGCACCCCGGAAGCCCCGGTGCGATTCCCAGCCAGACCGAAATGTACCAAATTTTCTTTTCAATTCCGTTAATTGATCTAACTGACAAATTTGGCGTCAAGCCGAGCATTTTCGACGGGTTTTTACTCATCGCGCCGTCGGCCATTTTTGGCACCACGTTTCGGTCACGCCGCCAATGACAACACCGGATTTTCGCGCAATGGGGCACATAACGCTTTCGCAAGCAAAAGCTGGACGTGCGCACCTCATCATGAAAAGCAATTTGTGGATTGTCGCAATTGTACATCGAATACCATTCACATGCCACCGCAGAGACATAGACCAAACAGGCAGCCGTATAAGCAAAAGGCTCGGAGAACACGAAAACGACCTAATGAAAAGAACATCTGACCTAGTGTTGCACTGCAGCGGCTGCGGATCAATTTGAGAAGAGAAATGTGCTGGATCGACACCATGATCGGGGAACGCTGGGAAATTTCTGATGCCTACTATATTAAGAAGTTTGGTGACAGATGCGTGAGTCGACCATCAGTGACTCTACACGATAGGAGTTCGCGCCTTTGAGCCTACGACAACCCTAATCTTGTTTCGCTTTTAATCTATCGAAAACTATTGCCAAGCATGAGCCTTCACATGTTTTTACTGCTGGTTCATTGACCTACCAATGAAACTAGTGTCTTGATACACTGTTTCATAACTCTATCACCTTGTGTATACAGGGTGTCCCACATAACTTGAGCCAAGAATTTAAAATTGAAAGCCGCGTCGGAAGCGAATTTAACCGAACGCATACTATTCGCAGTAGCCTACGGTAACTCAGGCAATCTTTTTTGTTTCCCCCATAAGTCACTAATTAATTACGTTTAATTACCCAACTTTTTAATTATTGGCTCAACAAGGTCGGCTGCGTCGTGACTGGCGACGAGGAAGCGGCAGGGCGTTCTTATCTCATCGGCAGGGCTCGGACAGCAGCGCGGATTTTTGCCGTCATCCGACGGGAGACGACCTTGTTCACCGAACGCACGCTTGAGAGCAGCACGATACCACTGCGCAAACGCTCCGTCACGTGGCTTTTTTCATATTTCGCGGGATTTCTTTGCAACCCTGGGAAAAGGACTACTTGAGACGTATCGTAAAGTAAACAACTCGATCGGTGGTTTCTCAAGGTGCTCTACAAATCAGCGTATCATAATCGGGGTCCTCAGCCAATAATTAGAAAGTAGATTAACTAAACTTAATTAGTGAGTTATGGGGACAACAAAAAAATTGTCTAAGTTACTATAGGCTACTGCGAATAGTATGCGTTCGGTTAAATTCGCTTCCGGCGCGCCTTTCATTTTTAATTTCTTGGCTCAAGTTATGTGGCACACCCAGTTTATTTGCGCGTTCTTGACCAATAAATCCAGCTAGCAGTCAGCGCTCGTGTTTGTCCTTCTTTCGCTAACCCTTCGTTCTTCTTGCTTTCTTTGCGTACTACAGCGCTTCGCGCTGCAAAAACCGGGCAATGAACTCAGTCTAACGCGCCCAAATTGCTATTCTTTTCCTTATACCAAACCTGCACGCTAGCATCGACATGCATGGTCTCTGAGTGAGACGGAGCTTCTCCGAATGCGCCGTGTCGGCTGTATCGCCGGGTCCTCTTTTTAACGCTTTCCCGGCTCAATAGTGACGGCAAGGCGGAAGGGGAGTTTAATTACCTTGACTCAGGCGGCCCAACGAGCGGAACGCCGGCCGAAAGAATTGCGACGTTCGCTGGGCAGAACGACCCACCAATGCACGCGAGCGTTGCTTGATAGTTCTTGTGCAGCTATAACGGAGTTAGAAGCGAAGCCGTCCACCTAATGGATTAAACCTGTCGCGCGAGGCATCACGAAAATTTATGTGGATGCAAATTTGAAATGATTTTAACAGAGTGCGTTCACCTTCTGCTTGGCGCCCCTTTCGGGGTAATTGCTCCCAGTGTACCAAATATGTGGACTAAAACAAGGTGCCTAGAGACTTAATAGGAAGAGAACTTCAGCAGGCTGTTTGTGCAATTAGTTTCCCGTTTTTTGTGAGAGTTCCACACTCTGGCTACACTTTTATATCCTGCGTTGCGCCATTACGAAGCTAACGTCAAAGTTTCTGAGGTGAAGGGCTATAATGAGCTGTCAAGAGCATGCACCCATGATGACGGCGCCTCTAGTCTGATTGCTGATGCAGGGCAATACGCACTGGAAAATATGTTCTCGTTGCAAGTCACGAAAGCTAGGTGCCCTCACAATGACTCTCACGCTCCATCTGAGACCTTCATATGTTGTGACCTGCTTTGTGTTTTGCACTGGAAAAATTATGTTACATGCATTTCATCTTTCTACATGGCTTGAAAGCAGTCTCTGCTATATGGCCTGTGATACGAGTTCTCACAAACACAGAGATAAGAAAGACGCGTGTCGGGTTTGCTATACTCTAAGCAGGCGGAAGAGGTTTAGTGGATGAACAGGAAGAATGCAACGAAAACACAGAGAAATAAATTGCCTTTTCTTCCTTTTCCCTAAAGTTTGCATTTCTTGAGATTGTTCGAGGATATAATTGTTGTGTCTGTATTAGTCAAGCACTTAATTATTCTTGTCTTTTCTATGATTTCGGTGAATACGCACGTACGCGAACACGCACACATGCTATACACACAATAAATGATGAGTCAATCAATATAGATCAGGTGCTCGCCAAATTGGGAGTGGCGAAAAGAAAAAAAAAGACCGAATCAATGGACTGATCTTTTTAATATTCATAAAAAAGTAGTTGCTGCCGTCTTTTGCTTACCAATATTGGAAAAAGAGAAAGCAAGCAGAGGAAAGCCCAGGGACGTCAACCAGACGAGTGACCGCTTTGCTGCCCTACGCTGAATGTAAGGGAAAGGCGGAATAGACAGAGGAAAGGAGGAAGAGCGTGAGCATTCAGTGCACGTGGGACACTATAAGCGTTATCTCAAACCGGCGCAATTCAAGTACTGCACTAGTGCACGAGTCGCTTTTTGTGCCAGTGACGGATGTGGCCAAAGACCCAGTATCTTTGACTCAGAGAACGTTCTTGAGTTCAGTCAGTTTACAGTTGTCCGGAGAGAGAGAGAGGCGTTGTACGACGCAGCCAGGACAGATACACAATAGGGGCTCGATGGTTTCCTTGCACCTACAGGAGTCGCACATCGGGCTCTCGGCCATTCCCATGCGATATGAATAAGCGTTCGTGGACACCACTCCCAGCCACAAGCGGCACAGCAACGTTGTTTCGCCGCAAGAGAGGCTAGAGAGGATAGAGAGACAGGAGAAGCAGACGAATTTCCCTGGCAGCGTCCGTCCTCGCTAAAGGTATTGGACACGTCAGGGTGTCTTAGTGGGCAGACCGGGCAACGCTGTCAGCAAAGTCGTTGCCGACGATGCCAGTAAGCACTGAAAGGTTATGTTGTGCCCTGTTTCCAGAGCATGGTGATGCATTTCTCTAATGTCGGATATCATCCGCCTGTATGTTCTGCGATGTAAAGCAGACTTGATACTGTGAAGAGTTGCCTTGGAGTCACAAAATATGACCAATTTCTTTGCCGGCTCTTCGGACACGTAGTTCACAGCAGCATGGAAAGCAGCAAGTTCCGCCACCGTAGATGTAGGCAGATGTGATGTGACACTTTCAATTTAACTGTAATCGGCTTAGCTGGAACGACGAAAGTGGCATTTGTGATGGTAGATGAGGTTCAACCGTCGGTATATACTGGGTGCCCCAGCTAAATTTAACAAGAGTTTAATAATATGCGAATGCCAAGTAGCTGGACAGAACCAAGGTAATGTTGTCTGCTGTCGCTTGTTTAACCTGTCTTAACCAGGTTGTTTTCCCTCGTCAAATGCAAGTAGCTCGTGCAAGTGTTGGACAAACAAGGTAATAAAAATGACATGGGTAATTATCGCCCCATATCAATCCTTCCTGCATTTCCGAAAATTATAGAAAAAGTAATCTTAAATCGCTTTATTGAATTCCAACAAAAACATGATCTTATAACTACGTTCCAGTTTGGTTTCCGTAAGGATCTCAGCACTGAGCTTGCGTTATTAGCTCAGAAAGAATCTTAACCGCTGTTGACGAGGGAACATTGGTCTTGGGAATTTTTATAGGCTTTACCAAAACCTAAATTTGACCATATTGTCACGCGCTAACACAGGAGTAAGTGACAGTACGAGCAGCCAGAGACGAAAAATGCCAAGCACTAAGCGACGGTTCTCCAGCTGGCGCGGGATCCTTGACCTCGTCGTCTTCTTCGCCGTTTTGCTGGGCACGCCATGCTGAATGGTCGCTGGCTCATAACACCAGGTGGCATTATTCCCCCTCCCTATGAAGCATCGACTCGATGCTCAAACACAAGACGTACACGGAAAGTACGCACATTAGGTAAGACATTAAAAAAAAGGGGGGAAAACGCGCTAGCACACATACGGGCATGCACACGAGGCAAAAAAAAATTGGGTTCTGTCGTCGGGAACAAAAAAAGAGAAAAAAAAAACACTTCGCAGTTCTTTGGAGGACGACGCGACGACAGCAAAAACAAAAGTTTGTTTCACCGGTAGACTTAACATCACCGTGCAAAATACGGCTTGAGGCGGACGACATGTACAGTCTCTGCGCGTGGTAAACGGCGCTTGGGCGATGGTAGGTCTCCGTCCGGAACCACTTCATAATTCACGTCGCTTACACGCCTTAGTACCGTGTATGGTCCGAAGTACTTGCTCAGGAGTTTCTCGCTGAGGCCTCGCCGTCTAATGGGGGTCCAAACCCAAACTTGGTCACCAGGCTCATAGGTAACTTGTCGATGGTGAAGATTGTACCTTATGGCATCGGTACACTGCTGCTGTCGTATGTGGACACGGGCCAGTTGACGGGCTTCCTCGGCACGCTGAATGTACTCCTCGACGTCAGGAGCTAACTGGTCGAGCTGATCGATGTCTTCATATGGAATCATGGCGTCGAGCATAGTTTGAACATCTCGACCATAAACGAGGCGAAACGGCGTAAATCGTGTAGTTTCCTGTGTGGCAGTGTTGTACGCAAACGTTACGTACGGCAGGATTTCGTCCCACGTTTTGTGCTGCACATCGACGTACATAGAGAGCATGTCTGCCAGTGTTTTGTTTAGTCTTTCTGTCAAACCATTAGTCTGAGGGTGGTATGCAGTGGTCTTTCGATGACTCGTGTAACTCAACTTGAAGATGTCGTCCAGAAGCTTCGCCGTAAATGCCGTCCCTCGGTCAGTGATCATGAATGATGGTGCGCCATGCCGAAGCACAATGTGATGCATAAAAAACTGGGCAACTTCGGATGCTGTCCCGCGTGGTAGTGCCTTCGTCTCAGCGTAACGCGTCAAGTAGTCAGTTGCGACAATGATCCACTTATTGCCGGAGGAAGACAAGGGAAATGGTCCAAGAAGGTCCATTCCAACTTGATCAAACGGCGTACGCGGAGGGTCGATGGGTCGTAGAAGGCCTGCAGGCTTGAAGGGTGGTGACTTTCGGCGCTGGCATTCACGGCATCCTTTCACGTAGCGTTTGACGCAAGCAGTCAGTCTAGGCCAGTAGTACAGTTGCCGTACCCTGTCCAGAGTCCTTGAGGAACCCAAGTGACCAGATGTCGGCTCGTCGTGGCAGGCTAATAGAATGTCGTCGCGAAGGGCTTGAGGCACTACTAGAAGATGTGGTTTGTCGCCGGCACCTGTGTTTCTTTTGTATAAGATGCCCTCTCGAAGGCAAAATGAGGACAACCGTCGCGAAAGTGGGCGAGGAATGGACGCGATGCTGCCTTCTAAGTGATCAATTATGGGCCTTAACTCAGCGTCCGATCGTTGTGCAGCGAGCAGGTCCGGTCTGCTGAGGGCTCCCAGGAAGGCGCTGTCGTCTTCCTCGTCAGGATTCGGAGATTCAACAGGTGCTCTTGATAGCGTGTCAGCATCTTCATGTTTCCTACCTGACTTGTATACGATGGTGATGTTAAATTCCTGGAGTCGCAGACTCCAACGTGCCAATCGTCCAGAAGGGTCTCGGAGGTTGGTCAACCAGCACAAAGCGTGATGATCGGTCACAACTTTAAATGGCCGCCCGTAGAGATACGGCCTAAACTTTGTAGTAGCCCAAATAACCGCGAGGCACTCCTTCTCTGTGGTGGAATAATTGGACTCTGCCCGTGACAGAGTGCGGCTCGCGTAGGCGATAACTCGTTCAGTTCCGTCTTGCCGTTGCACCAGGATAGCTCCAAGACCGATATTGCTGGCGTCAGTGCGTACTTCTGTGTCAGCATCCTCATCAAAATGACCGAGCACAGGAGGAGAAGACAATCGATGTTGTAGCTCCGCAAAGGCAGTCTGTTGTTCATCCGTCCAGAGGAATGGCACGTCGTCACGTGTAAGGCGAAATAGCGGCTCTGCAATCTTCGAAAAATTTTCAATGAAGCGTCGATAATAGGCACACAACCCCAAAAACCGTCGGACACTTTTCTTGTTGGTTGGAGTGGGAAAAGCAGCTACGGCATCAGTCTTCTCGGGATCGGGCCGAACACCTGCCGCGCTCACGACGTGACCAAGGAACTTCAGTTCCTCGTAACCGAAATGGCATTTCTCTGGCTTGAGTGTAAGGTCAGCCAATCGAATGGCTTCGAGTACATTCCGAAGGCGTCGAAGGTGCTCGTCAAAAGTCTCCGAAAAGATAACGACATCATCGAGATAGACGAGGCAGCTTTTCCATTTGAGGTCAGCGAGAACGGTATCCATCATTCGCTGGAACGTGGCTGGCGCGGAACAGAGGCCGAAAGGGAGTACTCTAAATTCGTAAAGGCCGTCCGGAGTCACAAACGCCGTTTTCTCACGGTCCCGCTCATCTACTTCAATTTGCCAGTACCCACTTTTCAGATCGATAGAGGAGAAATACTTCGCGCGCCTCAATCTATCCAGAGAATCGTCGACACGAGGCAACGGGTACACGTCTTTCTTTGTGACGTTGTTTAGCTTCCGGTAGTCCACACAAAACCGAAGCGTGCCATCTTTCTTTTTAACGAGAACGACTGGCGATGACCAGGGACTGCATGAAGGCTGTATTACGCCGTCTTGAAGCATTTCCTTCACCTGCGTTTGAATCGCATGTCGTTCTGTCGGGGAAACACGATAAGGCTGTTGCCGTATGGGGGGCACGTCGTCATAGGTGATGATACGGTGTTTCGTAATCGACGTTTGACGTATCTTCGACGACCGTGCAAAGCAAGAGTGGAACTCGAGCAACAGCTCGCGTAGGGGTTGTTTGTTCTCTTCAGGAAGCGTTGGACTAATGTCGACGTTGCGTATAGGTGGTTCAGCATTGTCGATTGCCTCGGAAACAAAACACTCAGTGACATCGGCGATCGGGTCGGCGTAGGCGATGACAGTACCAGGGAAAAGGTGCCGGTGTTCGTAGCTGAAGTTCGTGACAAGAACCTCACAGTGGCCATCATGGAGATCAATAAGGCTTCTTGCTACGCAAACACCTTGAGAAAGCAGGAGAGAGCGATTGCTTTCTGCGACCGCTTCACCGTATAAGAGTCTGTCACATGCCACCTGAACCACGACACTTGCACGTGGTGGTAACGTGACAGCGTCGTCGATGACACGAAGAGGTGCTCGAGGGTGGATGGTGTTGGTCGTCGCTGCGGCGCTCTTTGTCGAGAAAGTGACGAGGCGTTCTCGAATGTCGATGATAGCTCCGTGCTCCCTGAGAAAGTCCATACCGATGATTAGGTCTCGAGAACACTGAGGGAGAATGCTTAAGCTGGCAACAAACGTAGAGCCGCGAATCTGTATTCTTGCCGTGCACATGCCGAGTGGGGTGATGATGTGCCCGCCAGCTGTACGAACTGGCGTTTGATTCCAAGGCGTCGTCACTTTCTTCAGAAGGGTGGCCAGTTTTTCGCTGATGATAGAATAATCCGCTCCAGTGTCCACTAAAGCAGTCAATTCACGACCGTCGAGCAGTACAGGAATGTCCAAGGAAATTCTTTTTCTGTAATCAGCGGGTACTGTCGTCGTCGGTGTATCGTCGGTCCGTGTACGCGTCAGTAGGGGTCCTTGAGTACGTCCAGACTGAGCGGCCTCGCCCCCGAAGGCCGCTGTGGTTAGTTTTCCCGGCGCGGGCTGGGCGACCGACCCCGCACCACGCTCGAATACGTACGGCGAGTCGGAGAAAACCGCCGCGGCGAAGGGGAGCGTGACTGGTGTCGAGTTGATGGGGATCCGCACTGCTGGGCAACGTATTGTTCAATTTCGGGAGGACGCTGGCCGAACCTAGGTCGCGGCGAGTTTGCTGAAAATCCGCGTAGTCCGAGCTCTCGATAGGAGCACTGTCGGTAGACGTGCCCAGCTTCGCCACAGTGAAAGCAAAGGGGACGGCGATCAGGTGCCCGCCACACGTCTGATTTCCTTGGGGCCTGTCGGTGGTCCTGGTAATACGAGGCCGCTTGGACGGGCTGTAGCATGGCCGGGCACGCGGTGCGAAGCGGGGAGGGAGGTGGGGCAGGTTGCCTCAAAGCTTGCGCATACGACATACGGGAGCTGTCAGTTGTTAGCGGTCGAGCTTCTGTGTTGAAGGGTGGTTCTCTTAGCGCTTGCTGGACTTCGTCACGGAGAACGCTGGACAAGGAGTTGAGCGTCGGCTGTGAGGGTACCGACAGCTTCTGGAGTTCTTCGCGGATTACGGAGCGAATGAGCTCTCGAAAGAAATCGACGTGGCCCCCGAGAGCTCCGAAGAAGTCCGTAGGTGAGGCAGCGTTCACTTGGCGTTCGTATGATGGTGCCCGCTGCCGAAGCGTCTGTTCCATGGTGACGGCCTCGGAAAGAAATTCTGACACAGTCTTGGGAGGACTGCGCACGAGACCGCCGAACAGCTGCTCTTTCACTCCGCGCATCAGGTACCGCACCTTCTTTTCTTCCGACATGCTGGGGTCGGCTCGTCGAAAGAGACGCGTCATGTCCTCGACATACATTGCGACACCTTCGTTCGGCATTTGTATACGGGACTGCAGATCACGCTCAGCTCGCTCCCGGCGATCAGGGCTCGCATACGTCTCAAGAATCCGGCGTTTGAATTCTGCCCATGAATTTAGGGCATCTGCGCGGTTCTCGTACCAAACACGTGCACCATCGTTCAGGCTGAAATATACGTTTTTCAGTTTCTCTGCGTCATCCCACTTGTTGAACGCGGCAACACGTTCATAGTGGACCAGCCAATCTTCAACATCCTCATGTATGGCGCCGTGGAAGGGATTTGGCGTTCGCGGATTCAGTAGCGTACACTGAATCGGCATTGGGCCTTCCATACCTGTTGGCGTGGTCGGAGCTGCCATTTTCTCTGCGAGGAGTCCAAACTCAGGGGCTTGTCCACGGATCCTTCTGCTGGCGCGGTGTACAGGCGTAACCACCGGTATGGGGCTGGAGCTCCTGCTGCTCGGAGGGGTGTTGTGCATAGATTAGATTACCCAGCACCTCCACCAGTTTGTCACGCGCTAACACAGGAGTAAGTGACAGTACGAGCAGCCAGAGACGAAAAATGCCAAGCACTAAGCGACGGTTCTCCAGCTGGCGCGGGATCCTTGACCTCGTCGTCTTCTTCGCCGTTTTGCTGGGCACGCCATGCTGAATGGTCGCTGGCTCATAACACCAGGTGGCAATATAAACCATTCTCTTCTAACTTAGAAACTTTTACGCTATGGATAGTGCGGCAGCGCTGCACACCTGATTAAATCATATCTACAGTACCGTGTACAGACAGTCGACAGAAATCAAGATCTCTCTAGTTTGCTTGCTGTATCTTGTGGTGTGCCACAAGGTAGCATCCTGGGCCCCTTTCTTTTTAATCTTTACATTCATGACATTATCAATATAAATATCTGTGGTAAATGATATAATTTACGCTGATGACACCAGCATCTTTTCAATAGGAAATTCAACTGATGAATTAATTGTTGAAGGCCATTTAACCTTACAGAAATTAGATGAATGGGCATGGGCATGTTAAAATAGTTTCAGGCTAAACACGAAAAAAAGAAAACGAGAGCTATGATATTTCGCAGTAAAAATAAAGACGTTGTCGATAATAAACCCATACTACGAAATTATTCGCCTATTGTTATTGTACCCAGCTTTAAAACATTGGGTGTCGTCTTTCAAGAAACATTATCCTGGGATACACATGTCGACTCTTTAGCAGTCAAGCTGCCACAGGCAATTGGTATTGTTTATCGTAATGGCTATATACTGCTACAAAAATTCTGATCATGATTTTTAAGTTTGCTCTAATCTCGGATTAATTATTGCCATTTACATTGGGCTACTACCACTCCAGAAAATGTGCACAACATTCATGTCATGGAAAAACTTCCTACGGGTAATTGAAGATGTTCCTGGTTACTTTTACACACCTGCATTTTTTGCAAAATATAATGTTATGCCAATCGCAACACTGTACGATTAGCGACTGTGTAGAGCTTATCATATACGAGATACAAAGACAGCAGCTAGAACAAGAGCTACAATCCATCGATCCTCACCGGCCTTTCTCACTCGCAAAATTGCTGGGCCCATGGCCATCGAAAATAGCACAGCGAAAAGCATTGAACGCAATTGAACATTTTTATGAAGACACAGGCATCCTCAACAAATACTAGATATTGCATTGAATAACCACACGATGTCACTAAAACATTCTTCTATTATTTGTACTTATTAGTGCTTGTATATTACCTGTTATATATTTTTTGTTGTGCTTGAATTATTTTAACACTAATTCCAAATCTGTTTATATGCTCATCGAAGTCTAAATCATGGCCGTTTGTGTGTGTTTGTGACTGTTTACGAGCTCATTGTGGTCCAACTTGCATTTGACTTTTACACTGTGATGTTGATAGGCGTATAGGACTGTGCTGTGGCTTTCTCACCCTATGAAGGGATTTTTTGTTCTTAATTTTTTTTTTCATTTTCCTACATATTTTTTACATTGTTGTTTCTACTGTGAGAAAAGGAGTAGCCGTCACCATTATAAGGTGACCACGTCTCTTTCTTTTATTTTCATTTCAATAAAAAAAAACGACAGTTAAACACTGGATCGAGTTTTCTTAAGCAACTTGCCAAGTTAGAAAATAATAGCACTATATATGCAACACGCAAGAAGGAATTCTTGCAAGTACCAAAAGTAAGAAGTAAATATGGATAATAGACGCTTCGTAATAAATTACCAAGATTACTAAATAGATTACACAGCGAAGCGATTCAACTGGAGAACACTACCTTTAAAGCTATTCGTAGTTATTTCAACTTAAAAACTAGAGGAATTTATTTGATGTTTTCTTTCTTTTCTTCTGTGATCTTTTTTTTACAAAAAAAAAGAAATGTCTTCTTGTTTGGTCTGCTGCCTTTCTTGGACAAGAGCAGTATGTTTGCTTTGTTTCTTATTGCTCTGCATCTAGCAGACAAATATTTGCATAATAATGTCCACCTTGGACTTTTTTTTCTTTTGCATCTCTATTGAGCATTGCATTTGTCTGTGTAGGAATATATGCTTATACTTCACGTATACCTGTAAGAACATGTAAGTTTGCGTTGAGGGACTTAATGGGACGTACGTTGCGACTTGCGGTGGCAGGTGGAGGAACTCTACAGAACATAAGCGACTGGGAAGGTCGGATATTACGCGGGCGTGAAAAGGGAGTTCCTGTTGAAGCACACCAGAGGAGCAGTCGATAAGGGCAGGGTGAGTCGAGAAAAAGTCTAGGACGAGAATCACGTTGTGAGGACACTGCGCCAGAACGGCACACAAAACAGTGGTCTGAAGGCCACGAATGCACACTCGGAAAGTGCACATTACAAGAGCAGCAGACGGGCTGCCATCAGCGACCCGTACTGTGCTATGAATAGCAGGCGCAATAACTTTGTGGAGATGAGTACAGAGAGCAGCGCTCATTATCGAAATCTGCGCTCCGGTGCCTTTGAGGGCCGCAATGGCAACGTCGTCCACTTGAATGTCCACAAGGTTGCGGCGCGTAGGTACGGTCAACAGAGGATTTTCATTCAGGGTTTCTGATGCAGCGTCACCTCCGTGAGCTGCACGGCTTGGTTTTCTGGAGCGTAGTTGCCAGGCCGTGCAGGGGACGGAAACCGGCATGGTCGGGGCGATAGAGATCGACGGCCTTGTGGGGACGGTGAGCGGCTAAACCTGGAGTGTGGAACGGTGGCAACGGAAGCATGTTCATCAGAGCGAGGGGAAAAACGTCTAATCTTGACTCCAGGACGATGCCAAGATCCAGTGGTCCAGTTTGAAGGCGACGACCAGCTGCTGCGGCAGTGACTGCAGGTCCTGTCAGGCAGAGCACATCTACCTTTTGCCCTTGTATACGAGACCTAGTTGTCTGAAATAAAGAACTGAACCGAACTGAGCTGATGGGTAATGTGTCCAACGCGAGAGCAATTGAAACACATGGGTCGATTGTGTGCCGTCCTCAAGTTAGCCGGGTTTCTGTAGTGCGAAGGGTAGACCTGGTTCATGATGTCATTGCAGGAGTACGTCCAGGTGCACAGATAGAATAGACGGCGGATGATAAACCCAGGTTAGCGAACTCCTGGCGGATGACTGCTTGCATGAACGATATGGTGCACAGGCTGGCTGACTGAACGTGTGGTGGGACGGCCGTAGGAGCTATTGCTTCCAGTTCGCGGCGGACAATGCAAGTTACATCTTCCGACGCTCTAGACTGCGCAGACATCGGTGGGTTCTCGCATGATAATGTGACGACGTTGTTAGGCAGTCTAAGGAACTGGCGGGTGAGGCGGCGGCTCTTCGCTTGTTCAAAGTGTTGACATTCCTTAACTACAGCATCGACCATTCTACAGCCATTGAATACAAGTAGATTAAACGCATCGTCGGCTATTCATTTTAATATGTGTGTAATCTTGTCAGCTTCAGTCATTTTTGTGTCAGTTTTTCGACAAAGGCCCAGTACGTCCTGCATGTACAACATGTACGATTCAGTGGTCGTCCGAACGCGAGACGCAGCTCCTTTTTAGCGGCCTGCTGACGGCCAAATTATCTGCCGAACAACTCACGCAGCTTCACCTTGCAAGTGTCCCAATTTGTAATATCTTCATGCGTCTGGTGCCACACGCGTACCGTTCCATTCAGGTAGGAAATCACGCTAGTCAGCATCAGCGGAGGCGTCAAGCCTGTAGTGGTCGCTGACGCGCTCGTACAAGTCGATCCTCTCTTCGACGTATAAGCCAACCATGCCTGAAAAGGTTCCCTGGTCTCGTGGGTGTAACAGAATTACAGGAGCCGGTGGCTGCTGAGCCGTCGACACTTCGCTGGTCCTCGCGGAGCGACCAAGACGGTGACCGCTTCGAAGTTCCGTGCGTGATTGACGGAGCCGGCACGCTGGCAGGTTTACCCCGCACCTCTACCAAAAAAAAGATGTTACGGTAATAACGTGTATTTAGAAATTATTACTAGATACAAGCTTACAACAGCCACAAGCAGCGGCTACGGATGTGAGGATTCGGCGCATGTCTGTGGCCACTTCGTCGCCGTCATCTTCGTCCGACCCACAGTAGCTGCCCGCTCTCGGTATCGTGGCAATGCGGTCATGATATGTCTGGTGCAGTAAGAGCAGCGTAAATTGCTTCAGAGCCAGTGACGGATGATTAGCCTTCATTGTAACTCCGGGAATAGCAAGGTTCACCTGCGGCTGTCGCAGGCACCACAGGGGAGATGAAGGCTTCGCCACCGGTGTATAAGATGGTGGTATGCATTCTTGGTGAGCGCTAATCATTCGGGAAATGGTCGTTTGAGGTCTCATGGTTGGTAGGGAAGCTAAGTGATTGTCGAGGAACCTTGACAGGTGGTGAATAGGCGCTGAGAGAGAGTCACAGCTACGTGTGCATAGATCATATGGCGTTTCACGATGGCAATTGTTGCTGGTGTTGAGGTGCGCCAAGGCAGCCCAAAACACGTGCGTAGGGCTTGACCTTGTATGCTCTCCAGAGCGCTAATGTAGGTCTTGCATGTAATTGACAACACGGTAGTCCCAGGAACAGTACCCTGTACAGCTGCAGCATAGCATGTACTGGTGTACCGGAAGTTTTCCCACAGAGAAATTGAAAGACCTGAGAAACGGCACATAATGTCTTCAGATATACGCAGTGAGGGCTCCACGAGAGGTTGCTATCAATGATGACGCCCAGAAAACGATGCGCCTTAACATAGGATACAGGTTGACCATTCATTGAAATGGGATACAATGACATTTGTTTTCCCGTAAAGCCCACCAATGCACACATTTCAGTAGACACACTGAGGCCTTGTTTTCGGAGATAAGAAATCGTCACGGTCGCCGCCCGCTGAATCCTGGCCGGCACCTGGGGTCGAGTCACTGCAGAGGTCCAGATGCAAATGTCGTTGGCATATTTGAGACATGAACTGTACACGGTAAGTAAGTGCTGCAAGGACGAGGTTGAACAATATGGGTCTCAACACCCCACCCTGCGGTACACTATGGCAGATGTAATGTTCCGAAGTTGGACTGTCTCCGGTCTTTGAGCAAAAGCATCTCTCAGTCCAATAGTTCTGAATCCATTGATACACCTGGCCACCAACTCCCACAGCTTCAAGTAAATTCTGTAGGACCTCATGGGTGGCGTTGTCGCACGCTCCTTTGACATCGAGAAAAAGTGCCATTGATAGGCGATTGAGGCTTTTTCGTTCTTGGGCCCAGGTAACGCGGTCAATAAGGTTGTCGATGGATGAGCGACTTCGACCAGAGGCCCCCATGGTGTCCGGATAAATGCTGAATAGCTCGAGGTTCAATTCCAAGTGAGCAAGAATCCTTATTTCCATCACTTTGCCGACACAGCTCGAAAGCGTAATCGGGCGATGTGATGATAAATCAAGCGGATACTTTCCAGATGTCAGAATTGTGATCAAGTGGTTCGATTTCTATTGTTTAGGAATGATGCCCTTGCGCTGTCGGCAGCCGAGAAGTCGCAGCGTAGCGCCCGAAGAGGAGGACCAGCGTAGCAGGCGTCTAGCGCAGAACTGCGCGTACCGTGCTTGCGCATCGAGCACGCGCCGCCTGACTTTATTTTCCTCGTCTTTCTCAGCCCGCATAAAGACGCCGGCTAAGAGCGCCTGCCTCAGCGTCCTGGCGTTGCAGAGTCGGTGGGCGCTACAGGGCCCCCTTCCCAGGCGGAACGGCGAAATCTACGCAATTCACTACGGTGGTAAGGCGTAGGTGTGCAGCAGTGGACAAGGTTTTGGTGGTTGTAGCTTGAGAAACGTGGCCCCGATGATTACTGCACCGCGGAGGGTGCAGGGGTGATTTCATTTGTGCTCTAAGCATGCAGATGCTGCATGATCGGTGTGCATGGATGACCCACCTCAGAGTGGTGCGGCGAACGTGGCGGCCACGATGACATCGCCTTAATTTGGGCTGGTCAAGGGATAAAGGTTGCGGTGGGGCACCTCGGCGCTTCCGAGGCGCCTGACAGCATATCGAATCTGACACCTACTTATGTTGCGAACGAGGTGACAAGCTTGCGACGACGGGATCAGGCTTGCTCGATCGAGGTTAGCGCGTTGCTGTCGTCTGAGCGTTACTCGGACTTGTGAACAAAGGTTCGGTGTCGATGTCGGGTGCTTTCGAAGTGCGTGATAGCAGAATCTGGCTTGGTACCTGCAGAAAATGGGGTGGATGTATTCACTAAATGTAGGGAAGCAACGGGGCTGTTGGCTGTGCTGGGCACGTCCTTTGCGACGCCGAGTACCGTAAGTCGAAGAGACATCTTTGTGTGCAAACATAAATGTAGTGTCTTTGATGCGTGCAAGCCGAGACACTGCACGTGAACTGTGAGGGGGGGGGGGGGGGGAGGGCAGAAGACAAAGGTTCTACGGGAAAGACGCTGGCGTAGCTATGAAGTGCAGTACATGTGATAGCTGGCGTACCAGTCTCACCGCAGTGTTGCGGCAGGATCTCACTCGCAACAGGCGCACTGATCTGCGTCTCACCAGCCGCCAAGGCCCGGCTCGCAGCTCTATCATCTACACGACTTGGACTGGGGACGCCATGTAACACGGGTGGAGTGCCCGTCAACGTGTTCGTGCGCTCGGGCGTGGATGCAAGGTGGTCGCTGATGATACGTAGCGAGCTCACCGGTTGGGTAGTTGATGGCGCGGACAGTGGGGCGGGAGATGAAGTTGTCGTATTGTCATCGCACAGTGGCGCGTGTGGGGTAGGTGCGCAGGAAGATTTGCGAGTAGTGGCTCAGCTCTCACCAGGCGCTGATGGGGAAGAGGATGACGTAGGTTGAGCCGCTCCTTCAGAAGCATCAGCCGTTGTAGGAGACTGTGGCGTGCTGCGTAGTTGATCGAACCGCTACGCCAAAGTGTTGAAAGAATGCGGTCTTGAGGACCTCGTTACATGTTCTGGTCTGGTGGCGGAAGCTGAAGACGAGAGAAGACATCTGCGGGAATTTCTCACTTGAGGAGCAGGTACCACGAGAGGGGCGACTACAGCTGTGCGTCTATGTGCGCAAACTACAGGATACGGCTCTGCGGACTGTAGGGCCACAGTTGAAAACGCCAACGGTGGACGAGCTTCGGCGGACGCCACTCTTCATCCAGCTGGTTCATGGCTGCAGGCGAGGCTTGGTAGCTGGCTACGCTGAACCGGTCCTTGTTGTGTTCTATTTATCACGCCTGGGTCACAACTGTGGAGAACTGAGGGGTCGCAGCAGATGACCCCAACAAGACGACCTGCGTATCAGGCTTTTGGAACAGAACTGCGTGTGCTGTGGTTGCGCATGACCACACGCCACCCAACATTATTTTCCTCATCTTTCCCAGCCGCCATCAAGACGCCGGCTGAGAGCGCCGACCTAAGCGTCCCCGCGTTGTGGAGTCGGTGGGCGCTACAGTGCCACCATTCATTGAAGTAATTGAGCAGCTCACCATGTGCGTCATGTCCAAGGTGGCATAAGGCAGCGTATGTGATGTCATCTGATCCTGGTGACGAAGAACGCCTGCAGGTCGCCAACACAGCGTCAAGCTCTTCGAGTAAAAATGGCACGTTCATTGTTGGTACACGTGCTTCAGGCACGTCACTCAGTGCCGCTTCAGTAGCGATGAGCATGGACCCAGCAACCCGTGCACAGAACTCTTAAGCCACTTCAAGCTACGAGCGGCGTTGGTAGAGGGCCAGAGCAGCAAAGGGCTTCCTTTGATGCGGACATGAGCGAAGACGCCTAACTGTTCTATATATCGACGAGAGCGATCTTCAGGGATCAAGTGAGTGACAAAAAGATTTCCATCGCTTGTCTTCCAGTTTATCCATACGACGCTGGACTTTCGTATGCGTTGTGAAACCGTCAGTTCTAGAACGGACTTTGTGCGCCTATACCTTCTTTCCGCCTGTCGGCGTGCAGCACTCAGCCTCTTCAGTTCTATATCGAAGTATGCTCACCTTTCTTACCTTGTAAGCGAGTAGATGAATGCTTTCATTGCTTCCGTGATTGCATCTTCTAAATTGTGTGAAACGCCTTTCCGACATGCGTCATCAATATGCTCCTTAAGCCTTAACTGATCAACTGTGTGCAAGAAAGTGGATTAGGATTGCTCAACTCCACTAATATTTATGTATGTTGAAATATGGCCACTTCCGTGTGTCTCTATGTCCGTAAACCATCGGACGCTCGAGGCGAAGTGCCGTGACACCCAAGTCAAGTTTCAGCAGCTACTATACGTAGGGTTGCCATCATTAACACAGCACATATTATGGTCCGCAGCAAAGAAGGCAACACTCCCGCATCTGGAGTCAATTTCAGTGCTTCCCCATAGCTGGTGAAGCGCGATGAATTCACCGGTGATGACTTAGAGGATATTGGTCATTAGCAGTATTTCTTTATGTCTTTTTGCCGTCAAAGTGGCCCACTGGGGGTCATGTAGACTCCGATAAGCGCAAATAATAGTCTTCTTTTCGACATACATGCAGACATTGTTCGTCGTCATGCGGCTCTACCACGTGGGTGACACATGTGAAATCTGTGCGGATGTAGATGATAACTTTGCTGCGCGCACTGCATGTGGTCGAGACAAAAGATTCATAACCAGAAAGTCTGAGTGAAGTCGTATCTATTTTGTTCGCAAATCATCAGGATGGGGAAAGGATTTTTAAAAACGAATTAGCGAAAGTCTGGGATACGGGTTCTGAGACCTTTGGCTTTCCATTGGAAGATCGATGCACCTTTGACTTCAGTGTGGAAGGAGTCTACTGGGCTAAACATCGTGCTGATACGATGGTAGTAAGCACTGGATTTAGTGCATCTAGTATTTGCAGAGCACTTCGAGCTGCTGGTGCTTGCAGCGTCTTCAGTATCATGCGGATTGTACTAATTAGCGATTGCAGCATTACAGCCATATGCATGTTCTGGTCGGACAAATCAACGACAGTAGACGCCTGGGGTTCTTCATCAAACTTTTACTGTGATTCTTTTGGTGAGGGCGGTTGTTTTGGTAGGGCCGTCCAAGCTTCGGCAGATGTGGTCTCCTCAGCGGCTTTGTACTTTGTGGTCCTTTCCGCAGTGCATGCATGGCCCGGGGTGGCAGAGGAGGAAGTGATGTAGGAAGTGGCAAGCGCGTCGCGGAAGCAACGGCCTTCCTCGAAGAACGTCGGCGACGTGAACGTTGCCTTCTGATTTCAGCGGCGGCTTCTCGATGAGATGAATAATCTTTCACCGTCTCTTTCAAGATGGCCATTTCCTTCTTGATATGTCGGCAATTCTTCGACGAAGCCTCACGAGACCCGTTGCAGTCCGAACATTTCATTGCAATGGCACCACATTTATCGGCAGCGTGGAGCTCGGGGGCATTTTGCCGGGTTTTCCCCGATGCTGCCCACGTGTCCCAGTTTTATGCATTTGCGGCATTGAAGACACTTCAAAATGAAGGGCCCCACAGTATGTCTGAAGTGCCCTACCTGAACATGCGAAGGTAGATATTTACCCTTGAATGCAATGTTCACACAGCATGAACTGCCTACTCGAGAACATCAACAATGACATCATTTGCTGACTTGACACGAATCGGCAAGTCGTTATTAAAGATGACGACGTCTACGGCGTAGATTACGTCGGTGAGTACATCAGGTTCCAGAGGGATGTAGGAGCACACCTGAATGCCATCCACGTATGTTACACTGTGTAGAGTGGCGAGAGCACCCGGATGCTAGACGTCATCCTGCAGTAGCTTTTTTGTTTCGGGTGTTGACTCGAATGTCCGATATTTTGTTTAGCACCAGGGCTTCGAGTAACATCGAGACAGATTGCCTGTTAGGTAGCTTCATGTTGACGGCACTAAGCACAAACAGGAAGCACATTCACAAATATGATAGTATTGACGTCCGGCCTCTGCCTGTGTTTTACTGTTTGCGTACTTGACGACGAAAGCGTCCTCTTGTTCCTTCTCTTCGCTTTGCGACTCTGCACAAGCACATGGGTGTGCTTGCTGTTGCTGTCACTCTGTTAACTGATCCGCTTGCTGGAGGCGGTCGCCGCTGACGCCGCCGTCGCCGGCAGACGCCCGGGCTGGTCCACTTCCATCACCACCGAGCAAGGCGCGAATGCCAACAGATGCACTTAGATTTTCGCATAACCCACCCCCCTCAAACCGGAATTCAAAGATGCTGCTGCTGCTGATGATGGTGATGATCATGATCATGAAGAAGCCTCAATTAATGGCACAAACCAACTGTGGGCGATAGGCCACGAACCAAGTGGTTAATACGATTGAAAAAATAAATAAATTAGTTAGTAAATAAGTAAGAAATAAAAAAAGAAATAAATCAATAATCGAAGATGAGAAATAAACCGATAATAAATCAAATAAAGTAGTGTATAATAAGGGAGTCAGTCTTGCCTAGATATGAATAGTAACAGAAACTTATTAATAACATACATAAAGTAAGTAAGTTACATTTTGAATGATAATATTACAATTGTAAAGTTGTGTTTTACTTCTTGAATTTCCTAAATTTATAATTTATTGAAGGAGAAATAAGTCAATCATGCAAAATGCGAAATATTAAAAAGGCAGTCTTTTTGTGTCACAGAGGAAATTATAAATGGCTCGGCAAACGTTCCTGTGGGTGTATTTTAATACCGTTGCTCCAAGTAAGAGTATAACAGTATTGCATAAAGGCAGTCCTGTATTTCGAAGCGAAATTTCTAAACATTGTTTTCGATGAGTAGAAAACCGCCGACACGATAATAAGAAGTGATCGACGGATTGTAGAACATCGCAGAGGTAGCATAAAGGGGATATGGCCTATCCATGCAAGTAAAAATTAAGAGGTGGTATACGACAACGGAGCCTTGTAAATGATACTTCCAATTGCCGGTTAGGACACCATTGTCGGTTCCAAGTATATTTTAGACACATAAAGTCTGTAGAGTTTGCTAATGAGACGCTTTTTCGGTCTTGGGTCAAACAAAATTACCTATATCTGGATGTAGTGATATGCGCAGTTGCCGGAAGCACAGATATCACCGGACCTTTTAAAGAAGCTCCGGCTAAAGAATCGGTTATTTGATTAAGATGAATTTGTCGACGGCCTGGTACCCATATTAAATGAACTAAACTTAAGTGTCGTGGAGCTTATGTATAAAAAGAGTTCAAAGCTGTCGAATTTGTTGACGCTTTAAGCGTGCTGCATACAGAGAGAAAATATGTGACGATCACAACTTTTGTAATATGAAGGGGCAACTTTCGCAAAGCAAGAGCTATTGCCAGCAGTACTTCCTGAAAAATTGGTGCAAAATCTGGCAGGCGAAGTGAAAAAAGACCAATCGAGGGATGGTTAGATGGTTAGTAGATTCCCACGCGTTCCTTCTCTTCACACGAAGAAGCATCAGTCGCTATTGCACTTATTGGGCAATGGGCCAAGTAGGCTTACAACAGGGCATTCAAATGTGTTGCGGGTAGCAATTTTTATGTAATTGGGAAATATATCTGCAAGTTCAATTTGGAGCAACAACGTGGACCTATGAAACGGAATGAGTTCCCTAAGGAGAATATTTAAAGGTGCTAATCTTGCCTGCACAAGTACAACCTTTGGGATATGCAACCGTGGCCACGGGTTCTCCAAAAAATGGTTCACTAATAATTCATATTGTCTACGTCGGAGAGGAGATTCATAACTTCTTAAGTAGGTTTGAACTGTAAGCATGCGGAATCTCGCGTGAAGAGAAGGTAGTCGCGCTTCCTGGTATAACGTATTATTAGTAACCACTTTAGGAAGACCTAAACATAGTAGAAGAGCTTCTCGCTATAGAAGAACAGGTGGTCTTATTTTATATTTTGCACCTTCCGGAGAAAAAATACAGCCAAACTCGAGAATCGGTGCTACTTACACACGGTAAATCATAATTAGTGTGTCACTTCGCATACCACAACGTCTGGTTACTGATACTACGTAGTAAACCTTCGGCTCGGGCCCCTTTCGTTGAAATATTTCTATGTGAGAACACCAGTTACCGTCATATGCGATACCCATGTACTTAAGTGACTCTACCTGTGGAATGTTTCTCTCATCATATACTAATGATAACTGTATCAGATCGGAATACCGAAAGACAAGGGCTTCACTTTTATTTATGTTTAGTGACAGATGAAAATTGTGAAGCCAGGTCTCTAGTATACAGATGTGCGTTTGCAAGAACCAGCAAAGGGAATGGATTTCTCTTGCTCTCGCGAAAAAATGCGATGTGGTCTGCATAGATATACAGATACACATCTTGACGCCGTGGAACTGAACTCATCAACAAGTTAAATAGTACAGGAGACAGAACAGCCCCTAGAGCGCCCCTCTTGTCTGGTCGAACTTTGTTGAAGGAAAGCCGTTTTGAACACAGTTAGTAAATTTTCTGCTTCTTAGAAATTCTAAAATTCATGCCGTTATATATCTCGGAAAGTTGTAGGACTGTAATCTGTCCAGCAGTAATGAGTACTTGACGCTGTCATAAGCTTTCGTTACGTCAAAAGTCACTAAAGCACAAAATTTTTTTCTATGCCGAGCAAGTTGGATACGACTTTCCAAGTCAACATGCTCCAAGTAAATGGAGCGCCCAGGCCAGAAACCTATTTGACTTGGACTCACTAACGAATTTTGATATATGTGATCCATCACACGCTCACATAAAACTCCTTCAAAGAGTTTTACCATGTTGGGAGCTCAGTTTAGCGAGGCAAGTAATACACGTTTGGACAGGTTGACAACGGAGTACAGTAAAAGCAGGTTTGTCGAGTGCCTGTGGTGGCGCCCCTGTCGGGCAGCCACCTCACTTCCAAGAAAGAGCAGTGGGCAATGACCCCCACGCGGATGCCAGGAGAGGTAACTGGATTTCCCTGAAGCGATTTCCCTGAAACGGGGACAACGTGTAGTGATGGGCGGTCACTACATGGGCTCGCCCTCCTAGAATGCCGTAGGCTTAGGTGTTAATGGCGGAAGGAATCAAGCGTTAATGTTCAAGGTAGGCTGGTTTCACGTGGTCACACGACACTGTCTCTTCTTTGCCGCGAACGTCTATCTTCAATGTTTTCTCTGAACGCGAAACTACCCGAAAGGGGCCTTCATAGGAAGAAGTCAGTGGTGGCTTGATAGAGTCGCACGGCAGAAAGACGTGCGGGGTTGTGTTCATTGTCGGGAAATTAAACCGAGGCTGCCCGCGGGTGATACATGGGGTGTGTAGGTCGAAGCTGGTCGAGCCAGAAATGTAGCCTCTTTAAGTGCTGCGTGGCTGCTGGCGGAGTGCCTTGCTGAGTGCCGAAAAACTGGCCTAGAACGCGGATTGCTGATCCACACAGCAACTTGGCTGCGCTGACTCCGAGGTCATCCTTCATTGTTCGCAGTCGCGGTAATACTAGGGGTAGCCTTTCCACCCAGTGCTGTCTGTGGAGCGTGGCGGTCAATGACACCTTCCATTGTCGGTGGAGACGCTCGACTATGCCGCTGCTGTGTGGGTGGTAAGCCGTGTTGTTATGAAGGCGCGCGCCAAGCACTCTCACCAGGGCAAAAAAAAGCGAGCTTTGTAATTGTCGGCATCGGTCAATAGTTGCTCGCAAAGGACAACCGTACCACGAGATCCAACTATCAACAAATGCTTCCCCAACTGTTTCAGCCATGATGTCTTGTAGAGGCTTCGCCACAGGCCACCTTGAGTACCGGTCGACACACCTGAGGAGGTACCTCAAATTTTAGCAGGGCGGAAGGTGCCCCACCATGTCTATATGCACGTGATCGAAATGGTCTCTGGTGGTCGAAACAGCTGCACCGCTGAACGCGTGTGCCGCGTCACTTCCACGGCTTGACAGGCTTGGCAGCTTTTTGCCCAGCTCCGAACATCTTTCTTGATTCCTGGCGAGACGAAGTGGTCTCTAATAAGCCTCTGTGTTGCTCTGATGCCGGGTTGGCTTAGCCCGTGCAGTGAATCGAATGTTGCCGCCGAAACTGATGGCACATGAATGGAAGAGGAGCTGCCTGCGATGTGTCGCACGTGATCACTGTTGTTGTGTAGGGAAGCGGCAGCTCCGCATGCTGGAGCGACGAGCCTTTTTCCCAGAAACCGCGCAGCTCGGGGGTCATTTTGCTGGGGGGAGGCCAGAGCTTGGAAATCCACAGGGCCAGCAACTACAGCGCCGACCCGCGACAATGCGTCAGCTGCCTGATTTTGGTCCGAGAGATATGGCGGACGTCCATAGAAAATTCGATGAGAAAGGAAACTTGCCGAAGCTCACGTTCTGAGTACGAGGAACTGTTCTTGAAAACGAAGGTTAACGGTTTGTGGTCGGTCAGAATGTAAAAGCTATAGCCTTCCACAATAAAACGGAAATGCTTGACAGCACTATAGATGGCCAACATCTCCCTCCCGAAGGTGCTGTAGCGAATTTCTGTGGGTATGACGCGCTTTGAGAGGTCTCCAATCTGTACTATCGTGCTGCTGGAGTACTGCACCCATTGCAGTGGTCGACGCGTCTACCACAAGGCAAGTTGGGGCGTCGGGCAATGAATGAATCAGCAACACTGCAGTGGCCAACCGCGTTTTGGCTTCCTAGAAGGAGTGCTCGTGCTCCGGGGACCAGAGGAAGGTAGGCGGTTTTTTGGGGTCGCGACGCAGCAGGTCAGAAAGCGGCTAAACAACTTGCGCACAGGTTGGTATGAAGCATCTGTGAAAGTTTCAGCCCCAAAAACTCGCGCAACTTTAGGAAGGAGGTTGGAGAGGGGAAGTCCTCGATTTCCCGTACCCGTGATTCCAGTGGCTTGATGCCTTGCGGTGAACTGCAATGACTGAGAAAATCCAGTGCAACTCCGAAAATGCATTTCTGGGGCTTTAGGACCAGGCCGTGTTCATCCAGTCGCTCAAATAGAAAGCGAAGGTGCTTTTTGTGCTCTTCATCTGTGTGACTTGCGATGAGAATGTCGTCAAGGTAGACGAAAATGAACGGGAGTCGGGGAGTAACCTCGCCCATGAATGTTTGAAAAGTTTGCACCACATTCTTCAAATCGTAGGGCATACGGACAAGCTCAAATGCGCCACATGGAGTAGTAATTGCTGTCTTCGGAATGTTACTGGGTCCGACAGGAATTTGGTGGTACGCACTCATCAAATCGATCTTGCTGTATATTTTGGTTTCTGCGATACGAGCGCTGAAGTCATGTATGTCGGGAAGGGGATATTGATCCGGAGTAGTGACGGCATTTAATGCTCGGTAATCACTACCATGCCGCCAGTCACCACTGTCCTGCCTTGGGTGACTGGCGACACCGCCCACTCCGAGCCAACAGCCACGCACGCCTTAGCGAGAAAAGCCCTGCCTTGGAACCAGATGGAGAGTTAAAGACTAATTGCTGGAGGAAGCGCGAATGACGCCGAGCTGAAGCATGTGTTCGAACTCATGGCGGGCAACTTCCAACCTCCGTCCAGCGAGCCTCCGTGGCCGGGCGGCGAGAGGTGGGCCGGTGGTGGTGATATGATGCGTCCCCTTGTGTTTCACGGGCAGCGCATCGTTTCGGGGCTTCTTGAGTAGCTGGATGCCAGATGAGGTAAGGTTGGACTGCAGGCCAAGTACATCGAGGGATCTGACGTTATCTTTTAAGGCGCCGATCGCGAACACTTACATCTAGGTTGAAGCGTCTGAGGAAGTCCGCTCCCAGTATGGCAAAGCTGATGTCGGTGATCCCAAACACCCATCTGTACAAGCGCCGGAGTCCGATGTCTAATGTTATTGACCGGAGCCCATACGACGCGATTGCAGTGTTTTTGACTGCGTGGAGCGTGGGTATGGACTTGACGCGTTCGCGATTTGCGGCCGTGGCGTGAACAATAGACAGCTCGACTCCAGTGTTGACGAGGAGGCGGGTGCCGGTGATGCGGTCGACTACGAAGAATAGGTGGCCTGCACGAGGGCCGATGTCGCATGCCGCCGTTATCGATTGGCTGGTGCGTTTCCCGTCCACGAACAGGGCTGGGTGCGGGAACTTGCTTGTCCGCGAACTCAATAGTGATACCAGAACAAATGCGTACGGCGAGTTTCTAGGTGCGCTGCGAGACTGTGAAGGCGAATGGTTGCACTGAAGTTGGTCGCCAGTGTTACCAGCAATCGTCAGCTTCTCCAGTGCACTGGTAAGGCAGTTGACTGTTTCTTCCAGGCGCTAGAGTCGATCTCCTGGTTCTGAGACTCTCGCAGCGGCGATAGGCAGCTGTGCCGAAGACGAGCAGTCGTATATGCGGTGAACTTGTGCAGCTAGCCGATCGAGACTCGGCTTGTGGGACTGTGGAAGGCGTTGCAAGAACAGCTCACGCAAAAGTGGAAGCTGGCTCTCGTTTGCCGAGGGGTCACCCAACAACTGACGGAACCGGTGGAGGAGTTGTGAGGATCGTTGGTCTCCAGTTCCTCGGAGAGGATATGTTAAAGCCTACTCTGTTGCGATGGCTCGAACCGCTGCCGAACCGAACGTTTCAGGTCGTCTTAAGCTGTGGCCGAAGGCGTACCCGCTACCAAGTCGTCTATGGCACCGGTGATATCTGGGGCTAAGGCGGCGGCGACATGCAGGTACCTTGCTGTCTATGAAGTGATGCGCCGGAGTTGAAAACGGGCCTGTACTTGCACAAACTAAACTCGAGGGTTCTTGTGCCAAAAGCTTGGAAGCTGAAACTCTGCAGCGATGACAGGAAACGCAATCGGGGCGTCTTTGTCAGCAGGAGTAGGATCAGCGTCGTCCATGGCAGTGTTCGAAATAAAAAAAAAACTTAAATGTCCTGAATAACCACTTGTTGGGAGGTGGGTTTAGCGGCGGGTATACACGCTCTGACAGGTTGAGAATGGACAGTAGACTGGCTTTATTCCACAGTAAAAGCAGGTTTGCCGAGCGGCTGTGGTGGCGTCCCTGTCAGGCAGCCGCCTCACTTCCAGGAAAGAGCAGGGGGCAATGACCCCCCGTGGAGGCCAGGCGAGGTAATTGGATTTCCCAGAAGTGGGGACAACGTGTAGTGACGGACGGTCACTACAATCATATTTGACGTAAGAGAAATAGGTCTAATGTTGTCAAGATTGTAGCCCTATCCTTGTTTTTTAAGTAGTGGATATATTTTCCTGTCCTCCATTCTGGAGGAATCCAAGCATTTTTTAGACAATAATTCACCGTGTTAAGAAGGCCTTCAGGAGACATTGCAAACAAAAAATTTTAGCATGGCACTGGAAATGACGTCAGGACCAGGCGCTGTGGCAGGCAGAGCTCTAACGATATTGGACAGCTGTGACACTGTGACTTCCACAGAGTCACCTCCGATGGGAGGCCTTAATGGTCCATTTAGCTAAGGAGCTGTCACTCCTGCATATTCCTTTGAACTTACCTGGACCTCATCAATAGCATCACGGCGTGAGCAACGGTTCCTTTCCATTACTTGTATAATTTGAAGTTTCTTGGTCCTTACAGGACAATTAGAGTAGTCAGCGGGGTGACTACCAGCACAGAGACAGCATTTCTCTTCATCGTACGAGAAATCACTAGAATTGTAGCTGTCGCCGCAAGCACGACAGCTTGAAGCAGATCTCCAGCGCTTCACGGTGTGACCGAATCGCCAACATTTGACACATTTTAGAATACGTGGAGCCAGAGCTTCAACCTCGTAAATTAGGGACCAGACCTTAATTTCTGTCGGACGCATCGTCCCACCTCATGTAACTATTACTGACTCAGTTGGAGTGTTCTTATGGTCAATAACTCGGCTACACCGGTAAACGGAGCTGATACCCGCCACCGAAAACATGGCTAAAATGTCTTCAGGGGTTAAACTGACGTCAACACCTCGTAAATGCCTCTAGAGAATTCAAAATGTAAATATCTGGCAAGAACAGCACTGTGTCGAAAGAAACTTTCTCGTCGGCCATTTCACCAATGTTGAAAATAAAGGGCAAAGGGTACTCGCTTGAATTTCGCTCCAAAGTGTCGAATTCCATGTCACTCCTTCTAGTTTGTTCAGTGTAAACGCGTTTTATAAGTAATTATTCACACTCAGGCAGTCGCTGCAAATATCGGTGATGTCACTGGCAGATGATATGGGAAATTCAAGAAAGTGTCACCACGCGCCTGGCGATTTCGAGCTTCCGGGAACAGCTCGTTCGCTAAAGCGGTTCAAGAATAGGCGCCATCCACTTGCGACATGCAACATATCATCGCTGGAGGTGAGCTCCCAGTCACAAAGAATTCTTACTGTGATGCATTCTGCACTGCATTACAAACGAAAGCCTTCGCGAGTTTGGCGCCTGCTCTATTGCAGATAGCAACGCTGGTTGATGCTTCCAAGTCTTGCATTTCTTTGAGCTTCGATATCAATGAATCATATTATCTCGACATTACTTTTCCTAGAGATATTACTGGCGGCTTTTTTTTTTTCAATTTGGAACACTACGCAGCTAAAAAAAAAAGTAATTAAGCCTCACTAGAAAGCCACTATCCGAGCACCAGGGCATCCAAACCGCCCTCTTTCAAACCAAAAACTTCTGGGTCAAAGTGGCCTTTTCTTTATGCGAAACTTCAACCGGAGGCGAGTACGAGGGTTGCTTGCGGTTCCCCTCCCACGCCTGCCTCATCGCACGTGCGCAGTCCAAGTCACGAGGGCTTTGGCACAGAATCTTTTCTGGATTACAACTATCCACTTCAACCACAAAAAATACCTGAAAATCAATCAAAGACCGCATTCCTAACTGACCATGCTTGTAGAACAGGTTTGTCTGCCCACCACCACGCGGAAAGAGGAGCGCTGGATCAGCGAGCTTTACAAGTTCGCGGCACTCCCGAAATTGCCTCCCGTGATTGCACCGCGCGCATAAACCGCAGCGCAGAACTCACCAATAATGAAGAAGTGGCCTGCTGCCCAAAGGGTACTCGCTGCCTCAAAGAATGGCTACGCCATAAGCGGCAGCCGCGTAAATTTCATCGCAGAAAACCGCACATGCCCATTTCCTCTCGCGCACACCATTAGCTACGCGAGCATCCGCGAGCTCCCCTGGACACAACCTATCCTACAGGTGCATTTTTTCTCTTGACAATAAGCTCTTATGTAGGGACGATAAAGCGAACAAAAGTGAGATTTCAGTTGACATAAATAATGTAGTCGAAGCTTTGAAGGCACCAGCCCAAAATCGATAATTTGCCCAAGTGGGAATTTTATTTCAAATGACTGCTTGTCGGGTATCACGACAAAGTCAACGAGAGAAAAACTCTAGCACCACGAGGTCCGGCTCATTTACCGTGCGGAAACCCCTGCTGCAAAAATTCGACAGTCGATGCAATGAGGATGCACTGCTTACTTACTCCTAGCTCACATAGGATGAAAGTTTCCGAATTTCTTTCCACAACGCTTCGGACTTCCAGTTGAAACGGAGAGCTTACTTAGCCTCTCTTTGACCAGAATGTACCCGAAGTTGAACGTTTTCCATAGGGAACGTAAATTCTAGTTGCTCCGGAAGCTATCTTTTCTGTTGTTCTTCTTATGTCAATTTAAACCACTGCTTGAGTTTTGTACTCTGAAATGTCACCATCGAATAGCGAAGCAGTTTGGTTGAATTTATAGTAAATTTTACCTTTCTTTCGTAACAGTGCGGAATAATATGGCTCATCTAAATGCTTTGTACAAGTTGAAATGGGTCCTCTGTTGAAAAAATACAGTGGTCACTGAATAACGCTGGATTTACATCGTAGCCAGTAAAGAGAGGCACAAGTTCATGTTTTGAAATATACTTTATCTAAGCTCGCATGGCTATCACGCTGGAAAATTGTTTACTGATGCTCCAACCCACGTGTTTCCTTCGCTACCTATGTTTTCTAAGTTACACTGGTTAGCAAGTGTTTCATTATCAACAACTCAGCCCTGCTGTCTCGTACCGGGCACGTTTGAGTCGGTCAGATGCAGCGCAACTACGTTGAAATCTCTCATCAGGCGTAAAATTTCGTTACAATTAAGAAACTTTTCCAGGCGATCGGAAAAAGAAATACTTTCGCTATATTCGACACATTTGAGTTTTCACCGCGTAATTTGTGTTGGTTCTTGAATGTTTTGAGTGTCATTCCTCACGCACTTTACACACGTCGCACCCAAGTTTTGCCTCTACATTTAACGCCGACTGAGGCTCCTGAACACCTGTTTGTTACGAAAGCAAGCCGTCAGCCATGCTGGAAGTGATTGTAATCGCAGCGGTATACTGAAACTGAAGCCTTGCGCATGCTTGCGAAGAGCCATATCTACAGGATTTGATAGTGCGAGAAGAAGAAACAGCATAGAGTCCTTAAATATGCATAAATATCGATGCGGATGAGTACGCTGGAAGCAGGGTGGCTGATGCGACAGATTACACGGACGCTACTAATCTCCAAGATTTTTCTTCGTTGTCTATAGCGGTTGTTTAAGGTGGCCTTAACAGCGTTAAGTGAAAGCGCAGTCTCGCGAGAAACAAATATGAAGAGGAAACTGCGTTTGAGTTAAAAGAGGGCGCTTCGCTCCCGTTCGCAACTGATTTGTTCATTTATTTATAAACTACTGCAGACAAAACGTCCAAGCAGGGTGAGCAGAATAAACAAGATTATTTACGCAGAAGAACAGGATGAAACAAGAGTGTAACACGTTTTTCACACAAATTATTTGGTTATAAGGTAGACGATCAAGAAAAATTCAAGCAACTTCATTAAACTATAATTATTACATGAAATAACAAAATTATTTACACAAATGGTATACAGGTCACGGGCGCTAGGTATATGCATCAGTTAGTTTATTCCAGTCAGCTATTATTTGTGGCCAAAAAAAAAAAAGGGTACCGCAAAGTGCCAGTCCTTGCGAAAATTGGTGTTAGAGAATGACGGTTGTGGTGTCGAGTGGGTCTGCTTATCAAAGGGGATACGTATATTGCGGTGCCTAAGGCTAGCCTATGACTAATTAAGTTTGATGGCTCCGGGTGAGGCAAAAAGCCGTATAGTGAAATTCTGAACCGTGCGAAAGTATGGTGCAAGGCAAGAAGGTGGACGACCAACCGAAGCCAACCCGTGTCAACGCTCTCGAGCAGTATAGTTGCCAGAGCTACATTCGTCATTGAAATGTTGCGCTTCTCTGACTTTCCTATTTTATTAAAGCGCGCGTCAAGCCTGCGCAAGCCGCAGTGTCATTTCTAAGGCGTGTCTTGCTGCAGGACTTGTCGCAGCAGTGACGATCATACTGTGCTGCATCGGCTGATCTCATCGCGAAGACGCGCCCCACCACAGCAGAAGGACGAAAAGTGCCAATATAAAGGAAGTGTGCGCCATATACTGCATGAGTTTAAATACTCGAACCATCCGGCAGCCAGCGGCAATTTTCTAAACAACAGGAACGCCGGAACTCGAACGCGGGAACTCGAACACCGGAACTCGAATGCCGGAACTGGCATAATGAACCGATCGGTTAACGAAAGCCTTCATATCGCGGCTGTTCGCCATCATGTGGTCTGCTGCACGGAAAACTGTTCCCATCCCCATTAAAGGTTACAATTACAAGAACAAGAAACTGAAAGAACCGCGCATTACTAAGCGTCTAAACTGCATGCTTATGACGTACTCTAATGACCTGGCAAGTCAGAGAAACAGTAAATACCTATACTTTAGACGACGTGCAGTGACTGAACTTCGTAGTACCACGGTTATTAAAGATTGCAATTCCTAGGACTCAGTACATTTTGACCCGAAGCAATGTCAAGAACGCTTCGCATATCATTTCAGTCCATCGGACGCACATCCTGCACCCTGCTCAAGCGGTCTCGTATACTGCAAAATTAACCTGACAGTTAAAAAGGCTGGCGCATAAGTCAGACGTTCCCTTTGTCCCTATTCAGAAAGTAAGTAGATTTTTCTAGCGTACTTCAAACTACATTTAGCGCGTACGTCCGGCGTATCTGATGTAAAATTCCACAAGTCACCAGGTACGTCGGATGTACCTCCTTTATGCAACATTGATTGGGTCCAAGTCTAACGACCTTTAAGAAAAGATACGTCGTACGTATCTTTAACTAGAGCCATTTTGTAATTAGTGAAAGTTACGACACGCTGAGTTAGAAAGACTTAAAGGGTTCTCCAAAGGGCGCTGTTCAGATGATCTTTGGTCACTATAACTTAAGTGCATGTTTTTCTGCGTCTTAAATGAAGCGCATAAAATATATGAAAAAAGGTGGGCACGGGACTACCCACAAGCTTGCGCGCTGAGATGTGACAGCGCGCAAGCGAAGTGCATGACGCGAAGTCCATGAACAGACGCGAAGTGCATGAAGTAATGGCGTTTAGTGTAATGACGTTGGCTGAAAATTTACGGTTATTGACGCATATACTGGGCGCGAACATTACACCCTCCATCGCTTTCTCTCGCAAAGCATTAAAGCAAAGGCCGTGGCATCTACAGATAGCAATGGGCAGCTTGATGATGCGTGAAAACACTCAGTCGTGAGATGCCGCAAAGTATTGAGACACTTTATTATCATTTCTTTATCTGCGGTGCAGTCTTCGTGGTACGTGCATTCATACGAAAGCGACTATGAAGATGAAAGCCTAATAGACTAGCAGTGCCTAGGGAATATGGTACTTCGACAAAAAATGGCAGTCCTTGCTTAAGTATCGCAAACGCACTGAAAGCGTTCAATATATTCAGTGAGGCTCGGCTCAATCTCTCTGTTGCACAATGATTGCATAATACGCTCGCGGGCAGGTGGTGGGGAGCTACATGTAATATTTAATGCTACCGTCAAGTCCCCCGATATAGAAAAGCTTTAATTTTACCTCCAATCAGAAGCAGCACGCATAAAGCATCTCCTCTCGCAAGTTCAGCGTGAAAACTCTCCTGAGGGCTCTTACGCGAAAGAAAGCGGGTATGTTATCACCTGTTCAGTCGGCGTTCCCAAACACCTGTGTAGGAAGCTGTTGGTAAAAAAATTCGTGCGGCGGCAACATTCACATGGGGACGAATTACCAGTGAAGCTGTTTAGGCTGCATACGTAGGCTGCACACGTGGGTTGCATACATCGTGAAATCGTATATTTTACAGCGAAGCTGTATATGGCTAGCCGGTTCGTCCGTCCGTCCGTCCATCCGTCCATCAGTCGGTCGCCTGTTCGCCGAAAACTCCTCCGGCACAACCCCATGCGCATGCGCGATAAAACTATAGAGAAAGAGAGGCGCGCCATTAGCCAACAACACGTAGACAGCCCAAGGCCTATTTACTCCGATCCATGACGTCACGCTACCTGGCCAGAAATTTCCATTGACGAAGCTGGCATGGTGAAAGCGGTGACGCCAAAATCACTGTTGCCTACTTGGGAGCATCCACAGTAGATTCTATGGCTGTCGCGTCTGGTAACATGACGTCATGGATCGGAGTGAAAATTCTTTGTGCTGTCTAGGTGGCGTTGGGCTAGCATCGCCAGTAGTGACGTCGTTTTAAGACTTCCAAGTGACCATATTTATTCCGACGTCCGCAACCTTACCTCGCAGCTCAAATATAGCGACGGAAAACTGAAATCAGTCGTATAAACTAACGCCAAATAAGGGGCTTGTAGATAAAAAATAGAGTCGCAGTTTCACCCGAAAAGTGAAGCAACCATTGCGATAGCAAATTAGTAGACAACTATACGAAGTATGGATAGTAGTTTTATTCGCCGCATAAAGTTGGCAACATTCGCTTAGTAACTGAATTAACAAGCATGGTGTCAGCGCCCACAAGCAAAAATGGACATATCACACTCTATGAGCGCGGCACTCGCTGTAAAAACGCTGGTGTGAGCTAGTGCGGCAGCAGCAGCGACCGAAGTCACCTTCGCGCTGTCAATCGCTTCAACGCAAGAGGAAGAACAACTTTATTGACTCATAAATATGAGTGGTGTATATGGGTGGAGCCCCTATTTCAGGGCCCCACTGACTTCTGCTGCTCGCCGGGCCTGGTCGAGGGTCGCCAGCTGGTTTCCCAAGTCCAGATCGGTGAGTCGCGCCTCCCACGACCAGTAATGAGTGAGTCCGTAATTAGCGGCGTGTGCCGGGCGCCTCGGGTATTCGTATGTGATGTGCTGGAGTGTTGGTGTGTCTTCACACCAGGGACAGTTATCTTTGTGTCTGTCGGGGTACATCTGGTGTAGCCTGTGCAAGTTATGAAAGGTGTTCTTCTGTAGTCGGCACCAGTCCCTTGCCGGCACCCTGTTGAGCTTGGGATGGGGAGAAGCCTTTGTTCGTCGGCCGAGTCTTTGCATCTCCAGCATTTCTCGCAGCGTGCCGGGTGTGTGTTGGGGGGTGTCCTTTAGGGCGGAGTGATCCACGGCTCGGCCTGTCCTATCTCGAGTCAGGCGGTTCACCCTTTCGTTGGCATCCATTCCGGCGTGTGCCGGGCACCAGGTGATCCCTTGGTCTTGTGTTAGTCTTGGTGCCAGGATGCGCACGACGCTAGCCGGTAAAACTCCCCGCAGGTATAGTCGGCATGCCTCCTGAGAGTCCGTTAGTACGTGAGCCGATCGGCTGTTTGCTTCGGCGGCTCGTACGGCTAGGACAATGGCGGCGACCTCCGCCATTGCGCTGGACGAGGTGTGCAAGGACGCAGCCGTGAGGAAAGCGGGGTTCCGTGTTGTTGAGCGGGGCTATAGACTTGCGTCCGCGAAATACGTGTCCGGGTTACACTGCCTTTGTAGCAGGGCTGTCGCCCTGGCTCGTCTTCGTCTTGTGTGGTATGTCGGGCGCATGTTGCGTGGAATGGGATCCACATGTAGCCGTGTTTGCAGAGCAGTTAGTGTCAGTTGAGTCTCTTCTCCGCAGAACTGCGGCGCCAGGGGGTAGTGCAGGCGTCTTAATAGACAACGTCCCTGGGGCGTCGCGTTAAGGTGCTCTCGCTGGGCGATGATCGTGGCAGTGGCGAGCTCTTCGTGTGTGTTGGTCAGCCCTAGCTCTCGGAGCCGCTCCGTGCTAGTGCTCGCCGGAAGGCCGAGCGCCGCGTTACAGGCGATTCGAATCTATTTGTCCAACTGGTCGGTCTTGCTGCGGCGCGTTACTTGGAAGGGCAGTGCGTGAGTGATGCGGCTAATGACGAAGGCCTGCACCAATTGCAAAGTTGTCCGCCTCCGTCATTCCCTCTTTGGCGCGCGCGATTATGTTAATAAGTTCGGTCATACTGCTTACTGTGCATTTGAGTTTGGAGAGCACGATCGAGACGCTGCCTGTTTCTTGTAAGTGCATCCCGAGAACCGGCATGTTTGCTGTCCTCTTTATGGGTTCCCCATTGAGGAAGAGTTGTAGGGTCGGTGCTCCGTTCGCTTGTGTATTCTTGGGTCAAATGTGCAAGTATGCCGACTTGGCCAGGGCGCATTTCATGCCTGCTTGTTTTGTGAAGGTCTGGAGGTGAGCCCATACAGGAGGTGAGCGAGATGGGTCGTAGTTGGCCTAGTTCACGCGGTTTCCCCGGCTTCAGTATTAGAATAACGTTTGCCATTTTCCATTCCCAGGGTAGTCTGCCGTAGGGTTTCCATACCCTGTCATTAAAGAAATCGTTTAGCTGTTGGATGGCCGAGTCGCTCACGTTTCTCAGCGTCGCATTGGTAATTCGATCGGGGCTCGGTGCCGTGTTCTTCTTAAATGTCTGAGCGGCAGCGTAGCCCTCTGCGCAGCTGATAGAGGCGTCCAGCTTTCCGTTATCTTGGGCGTGATAGTTTCTGGCTAGGTGATGGTGTCTTTGCTTCTCCGGTGTAAGTGTCCTTTAGTAGTTGGAGGAGCTCGTCTTCTGTGCCTGGGTATTCTCCAACCACTTTCTTCATGATGTTATTCGCTTGCGTACGTGTGCTGGATGGGTCCAACATGCAACGGAGGATATCCCAGCTTTTCTTGGTGATCAGGGTGTCTCGTAGGAAGTCGCAAAAACTTCGACAGTTGTTGCTATCGAGCTCTCTGACGAGGCGTTGGCTTCTTCTCCGAATTGGCCTATCCGGCGTCGGAGTTGACGGTTGTGGCCCTGTCGCTTCCAATGCTTTGATAGACTCCGACGGGCCTCTCATAGGTGTTCCAGGTGGTTGTCCACCGCCAGCGTTTCCGGGGTGGTCTGATACTCTTTGGTGGTGGCATTGTACATTTCTTAAAAACACTGCTCCATTCTCCCGCAGAGGTTGGTGTTGAATGGGCTGTCTGCTGTTTCCCTGTGTACTTTTTTCCAATCAACGAGTTTGACCGTTCCCCGGGATTGGCGTACCTTTGCCGTGGCATAAGTTACATATATAATATAATGGTCATTGCCTAGCGTCTCGTCCAAGTTGCTCCAGGTTACTCCTCCGTCGTCATTGACAAAAGTTCACCATTCACGCTGTTGCCTACTCTGGTGGGGACGCCTAGCAGCGTGATCAGCTAGAGTTATTATGTCTGTGTTGTCCTGAGAAGGTTGGAGCCTTTCGCCGTGCCTCACTTGTATCCTCACACTGAATGCCAGGCGTTGAAGTCTCCGAGGAGAAATAGCCTATCATGTCGCACGAGTAGGGTAGATATGTGGTTCAGTAACTGTCAGAAGTCGGCTTTTTGATCTCTGGGTGGACTGTAGACGTTAGCCAAGACGCGCTTTGGTGGTCCCTTTTTTACCGGCGAGATTGTTAAAATTTCGTGCTGAATTTCTAGTCCCGGTGCCATGGCGCTGGTGATCGCAAGGTCTTTTTGAGCCAGCGTTGCCACCATTGGGTGGTCCGGGTCCATGTATATGCAGTAACTTTCGATCGGTCTCCGTTGCTTTCCCACCTCTTGCAAGCAGGTGAGGTCGGGAGGAACTAGCGCCGTTTTGACGTATTGTGCTAGTGTCGCGTGTTTGTTGCGCAGTGATCGGCAGTTCTACTGTCATATAGTGAGATTCTTTTGCTGCCTGGTTGTGTTCTTAAGCATGATGAGCAGTTTCGGGGGTTGTGGTATCCTCGGTGTCCGTGGTGACGACGATCTTTGCGCTCAACTCGTTCGAGGCGAGGCTGTGTCGTCGTTTGCATGGTCGTTGAAACTTCTGAATGGAATCGTCTACGTATCGTTTTAGTTCTTGAAATTCCGTAAACATCTGCTGCATTTGCCCTCGTAATTGCTCTTGAATTTGCTGAAATTGTTGTTGGATTTGGTGCTGCTGCAACGCAAACGTGTGTTCGACTTGCTGTAGTGTCACTTCTGGTGTCGTTTCTTGTGGCGAGGGTTGTTTGTGCTGGTGGCCGCTGTGACAGTGATTGCTGTGTTGGCTGTTTGAATTGCGTCGCGAGTGGCGGTGGTCTTTGTGGTTAATGTTGCGGCGATAGAGTGAGTGGTTTGGGTGTCAGTGCTTCCATTTGCACCGTGAGCATAGCTACTTGTCGCTTGAGTGTTTCTACCTCTTGAATTTTACTATCTAAGGTGGCCTTAAGTTGCGTGCCCTCTGAGATGGCTCGCTTGTATTCCTCAGCGTGCACGACGAGTTTGGTCGTCGAAGACGCGACCCCCGCCCAGCATACCTGTGCTGGTGTATTCTTTGACTTGGTCTTTGATCCCTGATGGTAGTTGTTCCTCGTCGGAGTCCGGGATCGGGATCTTCGTTTCTGCATACTTGGCGGGATGAACTCGGCAGTGCGCTGCGGGGATCTGGAGCGGTATCTCTCCGTGATGCTCTGGCTTCGACCCGCCCTGCAGTCCTCTTTCTCGTGTTCGGAGGAGAATCTTCTTAGTTGTCTGGCGGCCTGCGGACGTGGCGTCCGCGATGCTCGGAGCTGTTGCAGTATCTTTATGTGCTTGGCGCAGCTGTTGTCCCCGGTAAGATGCCCCCCCCCCCCGCAACTCCCCCCCCCCCCCCCGCAGATCGTTTCACAAGGGTGTCCTTCACTTAGGATCTCGAGCCCACACACTTTGCAGATTCGACGCGTAGGATTTCGGCGAACGTCCCCGCAGTGTCCTTTGCCGCGGCAGACTATGCAGACTTGGAGGGTAGCACGGAGGGGGTGACACAAGAGTTCTCCTCCGTAATAGTATACGGTTCTCGGTACTGTGGGCCCGCTTAACGTCAGGGTGGCACTTTGGGTATCGCCGATCATGCGGGCCTGTATCAGCTCGACTGCTTGCATGCGAATCCGCATGTTGGCAAGCAGGGTCTCTAACGGAGTGTGCTTCGGTATGCCATGCACCACCCCTCTAAGTGAGTCTTCCTCAGTGGCTGCGTATGCTTTCAGGCGTGGTCTGTGCCGTTGATGGTCAAGAGGCAAAGCTCCCGTGCTTTCATGGCCACCTCTTGGTGTGGTGTAGAGAGGATTGCAATGTTACAGCCCGGCTTGATTCGCAGGAGAAATTGTTCCCCAGAAAATTGATGGTTGCAGGCTTCAATGATTGCTGTCGCGATTGTTAGTGTGATGATGTCGCGTAGGGGTAAGTCCTGATGCAGTCGTATAGCGATCTTGAAGTCGTCCTTTGGTAGAGGTGTAAGTTTGGGTAGTTTCCTTCCTTTCGGAGAGGGCGGTGTCTTGGTGTCCACATTCGTTTCCAGCTGGTCTTTGGCCGGCACTTTGCCACGCTTTTGTTCTTCCGTTGGCGTAGCGTTAGCATCGTTTGCCAGTCTGCATCGGTATCGGAGCGGGGGGGGGGGGGGGGGGGGGTTGGCAGAAGGTAGATGAGGTCCGCTAACCTCCGTTTGGTTAATTGGGTACCCCGTCAACGTGCCGGGCCCTGTGAGGTCCATTCCGTCTTCGGCTGTTCCATGCTTGCCGGTGTGGCATCCCGGTGCCCGTGAAATCTCTAGTTGCGTCCGTAGCCATGATTAGGTCAGTTCCGAGTTGGATCACGCGCCGCCGGCACAGGCGTTGCTGGAACGCCTCGTCGGCGTTCGGGTTAGCGGGAAGAAGACGATCCGAGGGAAACGGCGAGTAGGCCGCTTCCCATATGACTCCCGGCGAAAGAGGCCCGGGCCAGGGCGGTCGGTGGAGGTCGCGTCATTTCTGTGGTTTCGGAGCGCGCTGACGATACGTCCGTTCACTTCGGCGAACTGATTGGAACTCTTCAACTCATGAGCGGCGAGAACACAACGCGCACAAAGCTATGAGCCCTCTGCCGATCCCTTTGAAGATACCGCGCGCGTGACCGTGCGCGGCCGAGCAAATTATGCACTTGTTGGCGGAGACGAAGCCGCTCCCCCTTTCTCCCGCGCTGCCTTTCCGCTTTCCTCTCTATCGCGAGATTGAGCCATGATCCTCAGTTGCGCCGGGTCGCGAAATACGCAGTTGCTGCCGGAGCACAACGCCGCCCCCCCCCCCTCCTCCTCCCTCTCTCCTATCCCCCCAAAGCCTTTCGCGCGACGAAAAACGGCGAGTTTGCTGTCCGCTTTCCTCCTTCGCGTGCGCTAGATTGGACGCCGATTGTCGGCTTCCCTTGAAATTTCACTCGAACATACCGCATAAGACGCACAGCGATGCTGTTATCGCACTTGGCTTTATACGGAACATCACGGCGACCGTGACAGCAAGAATGCGCCTGGAGTATGCATATAATTGCTGTTTTAATAATATTGGAACAGCTCTTATGTTAAACGCAAAGCAACATACTGTTGGCTACCCTTTACAATATGGGATGCTCAAAGTAGACTAAAATATAACTGGCATAGATCGGCACAATAAACACGAGTCACTCGGCTCGCTCACTAACACAGGTTGGCGGAAATAAATGAAACTCACTCAGACGCGCTCACAAAATATTGATATTGCTTAGTGATCACTCGGGCCCAGGATCACCAAAATTCTGCTCAGGCGGGCTCACTTGGGCTCAGACGTTTGACATTCGTCGCTCTACATGGAGGCACGTAGAGTGGAGAAAGCCTTAGGAAGGGAAAAAAAGAGAAGCACAAATTCTTATGTCTCAGGGGAAGGCGGGGTTGGAAGCATGCCGCAGTACTTCTACGAGGTGCGGCGGCGGTACATGCGTTGTCGGCGCTGCCACGGCCCCCGGCTGGCGTTACAGGGGCGTACTGACAGGTGTGTATGTGTGCGGTTGCCTGCGTGCGTGCGAGTGTGTGTGTGCGTGTGCGTGTGCGCGTGCGTGCATGCGTGCATGCGTGCGTGCGTGCGTGCGTGTGTGCGTGTGTGTGTGTGTGTGTGTGTGTGTGTGCGCGCGTACGTGTGTGTGTGTGTGTGTGTGTGTGTGTGTGTGTGTGTGTGTGTGTGTGTGTGTGTGTGTGTGCGTGCGTGTGTGTGTGTGTGCGCGTGCGCGTGCGTGCGTGCGTGCGTGTGTGTGTGTGTGTGGGTGCCAGAGAAAGGGAAAAGCGAAGCTGTGATTCCGATAACACGGTGGCCACGTGCGCTATCATTCCTAGCGTGGGGCGCGCCGCTTAAACTTTTCAGCTCTGTCATTCGAAGCAGGGTTTGGGTACGGGCTAGTTGGTATTCCATTGCAATCATCATTCGACTCTCGTCATGCCGTCGTCGTGTCGCCATCGTCCTCAGATAAGTTTCGTGATACAGCCATCGTCACGCCATTGCCATCATGCACTCATCGTGATCCCATTGTCGTCATGCCGCTGTCATGGCATCGTCGTCCCTGCATCGTCGTTATGCAGTGGTCGCCGTGAATTCGTTGTCATACCTTCGTCGGGATGCCGTCGCGGTCGTTACACAGTCGTAATTGTAACGTCGACATCCGACTCTCATCACGCCATTGTCATCATCGCATTATCGTCATGCCGTCGTCGTCATACCACCTTCGTCGATCCACTGAGATACAGTCGATACAATAGATACACTGATATTCACTAGGCATGACCTGAATTTAGCCTCAGATGTAGTCTGGCGGATTCAAAAAGCATAGAATCTCGTGAGATTCAGTTTTACTTTAAATCAGACTCACAAGAATTTCGATTCACTGGAATTCACTCAGACTCTTTATGTGTATACTCTGCACTCCTTGAATGATCTGCACGTAACAACTTCACCTCTTTGCAAAGGAAACTTTGCAATGTATCAGCACAAATAAAATTCATTCGGGAATTTTGTTAAAGCCACTCTCGTATCGAAGCCCAAAAGTGAATCAAATAGTTGGATGCGGCAAAGTTATTCAACGTTTTCTTGACTGACTGTGTGAAGGCAATTGGCCAGAGAATTTGGCTCATATTCCAATATCCGACAATTGTTTATCAGAATGTCCGCGAATCACATTTAGGAAAATTGAATAATATTAATTCAACAAAATATTTCCATATACCTGCAAGCATATCACCGTTAGTCTAACTGAAAATTAAAGTGGCGCGATTAATGAAAAAAAAGAGACAAAGTGAACGAAGGCGTTATAAAGATAAAAAAAATGCCATGTTAGCGAAGTCTGCTTCTTTTCTTTTTCAAGACTCCATTTGAATTCATTGGCGGAAAAACATTGAGTGTTAGTGGAGATAATGAAGGCCACAAATTTTCTGTACCAATATCCTGCCCGAATCGCAACGCCGCTACGTTAGTATAAAATTACAGACTTCAATGTTCAGTTATGTTCAGTTATGTTCAGGTCTATGTTCAGTAAAGTTTCTTATAACTAACTAGGTTGAATATTTGGTTCCTCTCAAATGCAATGCATTCTTCGTTTATTGATAAACTATTAGATAGTCCCGAACAAACACTGTTCAAGTCTCATGACGTCACGAGGACTTGGCGTTAAAGATACATTCTGTAAATTGTGAAAAGCTTGAGAATATCAACACTTATATGTTGCGACACTCAACAAGTGTCGAATATTGATTTAGCATTGGC